>NC_041393.1:726991660-726993798 GCF_002162155.2 Triticum dicoccoides | reverse complement strand
TCGTGGTAAGAGGAAGGGAGGGAGGGAGGGTGGTACGGAGGAGGGGAGGATGGAGGAGGGAAGGGAGGGACGAGGGGGAGGAATGAGGGAGGAGGCGGGAAGGAGGGGGTAGGGAGGAGGAGGGAGGTAGGAGGAGCTACCTACAGCAGGCGGCTATGCGGCGGCGGTGACGGGGCGTCAGCGATAGCGATGGGTGGGATGAGATGGAGAGTGTGGAGGGGGAGAGTGAGGGCCATGCGCGATGAAGGTAAGTTGGACTTACCAGTAGCACGGTCCAGTAAAACGCGCTACTGATACACCCATAGCAGTAGCACGTTTTCTAGGCAGTGCTACTGCTATGCCTATCTTGACGGCAATAGTGATGACAAAAATATTAGTAGCGCATTTCGGTAGAGCCGTGCTACTTCTATTTTTCTAGCAGTAGCGCGTGATGTAACAACGTGCTACTGTTAAATAGCAGTAGCGCACCATTTTAACCCGCGCTACTGTTAATCCTCTCTGTATAAGGTTTTCCCTAGTCCCTAGTAATGTAATGTCTGAGTTGGTAGAATAGCCTCCATGTTTTTTTCGTCCCATCACTTTCGTCCATTTTTTTCTTTGGTTTCTTCCATCTCCGCTGCCCCCGTATGAACGCACCAAAAAATTCCACGACCGCAGAAAATCCGCTCCTTGTAATCCCCTCGACCCCCTCGAACTATCTTTTCCCCCTAGGTCGATCCCCTCTATCACCGCCTCTGGCGTACGATCTCGCCGCCGCCGACGTCCGGGATCAACGCCACCGGCAGGGCCCTCCTCATCATGGCCTTCCTCACCTGCCTCGCCTGGGTGTACGTCGTCGTCTGGTACGCTCGCGCCCTCCCTCCATTTCCTTCCCTGATCTATCCTCTGCTCAACAGCTCTAATCTCCCCTCGATTCATTCACAGGCTATGGCAGGACGCGCAGACCCGGACGAGCGAGCAAGCAAGACCTCCAGAGTGCCCTTGAGCCGTCTCCGAGATCCGAGAGTAGCCGCCGCGGTTGAGGACCGAGAAGAGCCGCCACCGAGATGCAAGATTAGCCGTCGCGACTGAGGACCAAGTGGAGTCGCCGCCTCTAGGTTGCGACTGCACTAGTGCAGAACCGGGCTATAGCACCGGTTCGTAAGACCCTTTCTTGGCGGTTCGTGTTGAACCGGCACTAAAGGCTGGGGACTAAAGGTCCCCTGCTTTAGTCTCGGTTCAACACGAACAACCACTAAAGGGCCACCACGTGGCACGAGCCCGCGCCGGGGGCTGGGAGACATTTAGTACCGGTTGGTAACACCAACCGGTACTAAAGATTTTTTTATTATTTTTTACAAAATTTGAATTTTTTTCTTCTGATTTTCATATTTCTGAATTATTGGACGATTTAATCTCTAATCACCCCTCATCATTGCTCTAATCACCCCTCATCATTCCAAATCGTCTAACTTCCCGGCCGGTCATCCATCCTCTCACTACTCTAGCCTAAGCACGCTTAACATCCGAGTTCTACTCCCCCTAGTTTCCAAGTCTGCACTTGTTGTTTACCTAACAATAGTAAACTGTCAATCCTATTAACCCTCGGGAGTTTGGCTTGAGCATGAAGTCACACGTTTCACCGTTCGAGTTTGAAACTATTATTCTATAAAACAATAATTATTTAGTAACACTAATATTTCTTGAATAAGTAGTTTGACCATAGTTTGACCACAGTTTGACCATATTTGAACATAGTTTGACCACAGTTTGACCAAAATTCAAAAAAACTAAAATAATTATTTATTAACACTCATATTTCTTGAATAAGTAGTTTGACCATAGTTCGACCAAAAATTCAAAAAAAACTGAAATTTGAGGATATCTTTTTTCCTTTAAGAATTTGAGGATTCTAAAAGTTTGCAAAACGGCCTACGGCCGTCGAAATCGGATGCGGATATTCGTGCTGATTTTTTTGACATACTATGCGCTTTTTGATATGGTCGTTTTACTTTTTCCTAACACTTTTTTGCAAAACATGTCGCAATTTATGTTTTTAAATTTCCCTAACTACTAGATGTAGTAACATAACTACATCTCGAAGGATATTAATTTTTGAAGTTTTTATCATTTTCTTTTGTTTTTTTTTCAAAACAGAA
>NC_041393.1:726969920-726991410 GCF_002162155.2 Triticum dicoccoides | reverse complement strand
TCCCGGTTTGTGTCTCCAACCGGGACTAAAGGTTAGACCCCTTTAGTACTGGTTTGTGATACAAACCGGGACTATAGGTTGGCCCTTTAGTCCCGGTTTGTAGCTTGCCACCACCCCTTTAGTCCCGATTTGTGATACAAACCGGGAATATAGGTCTGAAGTGGCACTAATGCATAGCCGTTCGAACCGACACTAATGGTCACATTTGTGTCGGTTCATTTACAAATCGGGACTAAAGGGCTGAACAATAGGCCCTGTTTCTACTAGTGCTGTGACACACCACCGCCTCCAGGTCACCGCCGTGAAACACCGCTGAGGTCCGCAATCGCTGAAGCCGGCCGGCCCTCATCTTCATGTCATCGTCTCTCAACCTCCATCGACCTCCTCTCGGATCGATCCTGCACGTCACTAGATCGACGAAGGGGACCTCCACCATCGCCGTTCTTCTCACTCCCCGACCTCCTGTCACCGTGCTCCACGGATCTGGCCGTGACCACAACTGACGGAGCTTCCTCGGCCACCACCGACGACGCCGGCGAGGTAGCTACGGTTGTTGCTGCCGGATCCATGGAGGAGCTCACCCCGGCCTTCTCCTCGTTTTCCTCTTGTTGTACGCCTTTATGCATATTGCTATGTGTTATAACTAACACATTGGCAATGAAACACCTTCTAGAGATAGCATTGAAGGTAGTACATATGTTTTGTACTGTAAGCCATTGCATTTACCTAAAGGAATATGCAACTCACAGTTCTCTGGGTATGTTTTCGGTACATGTTTGGAATATCTGCAACTAGGTGCATACAAGATGAATCTTCAAGACATGCTATCTTGCTTCGTAAGTACTGCTATTTAAGGTGAGCCTTGCAGAACTACTTTTTATGTTTCTAGTTTATCCTAAAGTATTTCAGCCTAAATTTCCTATCATTTAGATAAATGTGGGTTATTGTAATCTGACTCGTAAGTTATGGTATTGTAGCTATTGCATATGTCCCTCAATTTCCCAGTTCCATGTGTCAGGATGCTAATAAGGGTGCTACTATATTGCATTCCAATTTATCCTAAAGTATTTTAGCCTAAATTTCCTGTTATTTAGATAGGTGTGGGTTATGCTAATCTGACTAGTAAGTTAGGGTATTGTAGCTACTGCACATGTCCCTCGATTTCCCAGTTCAATGTGTCAGGATGCTAATATGGTTGTTACTATATTGTCTTGCATTTTGTAATATGTTATGTTTTCAATTTCCAGGGGCCGCCACCACCGCCGTCCATAGCAATGCATAGGCCGCTGCCCAGCTCCCTCTTTCCGAGCACGACGCCACATGTCGGAGCTTGTCGGGAGGCACGGAAGGACGAACGGAGTTCCACTGGTGATCCGTGTTGTCGCTGACGGTGTCATGGGATCAGCAGTGCATGTGGACAAGGTGATGGGGCTGCCAACCTACATCCTCTTCACCATCGCGCTTGTGGATTCTTGGGCTACCTCAACTTGGATCAGCTTTTTCAAGAGAGGATGCTTGCCATTCAGAGGTAAATGGTGCTCTTAAATTTTGTTGTTGTTTGATTTGGCTTGCTGTTTCTACAAATGATGTGAGGCTTGGCTTTGGGCAGTACATCGTCTGCTCCCGTGTCTAATTGCACGCATAACAATCACTTGATTTATGCGCTTCAAATAGCTTGTAATTCATAGAATTCACTACGGTACTTGTTCGTTCATGTATATGTGGCTGGATTCTGACGGAGAAGACAAAGACAACTAATATGCTGAAAACGATTTTACATCCTGGTTCGAAAAGTAAAATGGAAATCTTCGAGTAAAGGTATGTTCTACTAGAAAGTAAATTCACGAGGGATCTCATTGAAATTGAAAGTATGTTTCTTTTTTTTATTCCTAGATTTTGAGCATCTTGAAGGTTCATCACTTGATTTTCACTATTACATCATGTTTTATGTTACAACCCATTTGAAGAGGAATTTCAGAGATAACTTCCCGCTTATATGGAAATGCTGCAGCAAGTGGATTCCATGGATGTCTTTGATGAGGTAATATGTTTGTTTTACTTGTTCTTACTATTAAAAATTATTCTCCTGTCATAAATAATACTAGTACGTATCTTGTTATTGTGAGGCTTCTGCGGTTTTTCAATAAAAGAAGTTCTACAAGCATGTGGAAGTTGTGTTTATGAATGCCAGGGCCAACGTTGCACCATCATGGATGGACGGGACAACTTGGAGGCGGACCGACTCCTACACTCAACCCTCCCTGGCACCTATGCTGAACGATGTCGTCGGCGCGCCAACGCTGGACTTTGCACGGATACCTCATCTTGGACCTATGCTGCCGGGGCAGGAACTCCACACCACCACAGTTTGGTAATGCAATCCACCTCCCTTTCTCTGTTCTGAGTCAATGTTAATCATCCGACCAGAGTTGGTCAGTGCTAGAGGATTGGGCTTGGTGGTGGCATTGTATATAGCAGCTTGTGGAATGGTAATGTTGCTGTTGTAGCCTTGGTTGTTTTGTAATTTCATCATGGGAAGCATTTAGGTTGTTATGAACCTGGATGTTTCCCTTTAGGTTGGTTAATTCAACTTCTTGCTGTCACTGACGTATTGTTTTTCTTTAACCTGCTAGGGGTCTTGGGTAATGTAAAGGTGATGATGTCGAACAAAACAACCTTAATCAACAGGTACAAATAATTTAGGTTGTGTTTTGCCTTATGTTATCATGTTCTCTATTTTTTTCATGTACCTTTGTATAGTTGTATCCCCTTTTAAACAGTAGAGATTTATTGGCCAAGAGAAACTCTTGTTACATTTGAGGCTAATATCTTGCTAATTTCAGTTATGTTATTGTGAAACCAAGACCTTGGAAAATACCAGTTAGTGATCCTAACAAGTATTTGTGTGCAGTATACTAAGATTGTTATGTCTTGCTTTAAATCTTCCCGTCTATAAGAAAATTTAAAGTAGCACCCGAACTTCTTAAACTAATCAGCATATTCACTGTTAAGACAACTCACAAATAGAACTTTTTGCTGGCAATATCTACCTAATACTACTGAAGATAAATGTTCTTGATCTGTGCAGCTTTGATAAGAGATTCGATGATGCTAATTGAGAACTTTACCTGGCCAATAATTCGCGACATTATGATGGTTGCATATTAGAAAATAACTGGACAATGAATATATTTTTTGCCGTCTTAATGTTATATAATTACCCTGTACCTTAGTACCTATAGATAATATTTTTGTATAGCAAAGGTGATAGCTAGACCATCAAATTGGCGGATTTGCATGCCTGATTTGAATGTACAATTCGTACTCATAGTGAGATTTTTTATCGCTCAATATATCATATGCTTACATTCTTGTGTGTTCATTGTATATCTTATTATGATGAAGACATACTTCATCTTGCTAATGAATGTATTCAATTTACAGTGGCTAATTTCATGAACTAAGTAGGTGTTATAGAATTTTGTCTTTTCATTTAATTGTGTTTATGTAGTTCTGCACAACACGCCTTCTTGCTGAACTATATCAACAGAAGCCAGTAAGCGAAAATTAACAAATCTCTTATGCGACATTTACTTAGGTGACAATTTTGCAGATTTTATCACTCGATCAGCTGCTTAATCTGTTCATTAAACTACACATCGCTTAATTACGTTATGTATTGCAGAGATTTCACTTGGTGTATGTTAAATGTCAGTTTGTTATACCGAGACTTGGTTGTTCAAGGGTAGTAGAATTACTAGTTATGAGAAGCATTGAAACAACGCTAAGGAAACCAATTCTCCTTTAATTAGTTGTTCAGGATTTCAATTAGTTCTATTGAACATACAATTTTCAGGCATTTACAATTAATTTGAATCACCGAAAAGCTAGCCTCCCCCATAAAAGGTGGGATGGGCACTGAGAGATCGGTGAATGCCCCTTACAAATTAGTTTTTGCAAAAGAAAAGAAGTAGCAACCAAGTTTTTGCACCGGTAGGTACTGGACATACCATGATGCAAGCAGGTAAGCAACATCTCCCTCTTCTTGGCATCTCTCATGGCTCTTGCCATTTTCTTATTATAGTTACTTCTATGTTTCTAGGAATTAGAATTTTGATAGTGAAGCTGCTTCAAAGGTTAGAATTTTTGAAGATCTCTATATGTGTTTCTGCAACTTACAAGATGTTACCAATCAATATTTAAAAGGGCTGATCACAACGAGAAAGACAATACTATTCTTTGTTCGAGTCTCTTCTATTAAAATTTAGTACAAATGAAGTTCTGACCAATACTTTATTGTATGTTATATATATATGATTGATATGTCTCCAACGTATCTATGATTTATGAAGTATTCATGCTCTTATATTATTATTCTTGGATGTTTTACAATCATTTTATATCAATTTTATATTATTTTTTGGGACTAACCTATTGACATAGTGCCCTGTGTCAGTTGCTGTTTTTTGCTTGTTTTTTATATCGCAGGAAATTAATATCAAACGGAGTCCAAACGCCGCGAAACTTTTTGTGGATTTTTTATGGACCATAAGACATCCAATGGGTCAGAGCAGCACCTGGGGGGGCGAGGGGGGCACAACCCATGCGCGCCCGATGGGTTGTTCCCACCTCGGTGGCCTCCTACACCCCCTCTTTGCCCTATAAATCATCGAATATTCCAAAAACCCTCGGAGAGACCCTAGATCAGAAGTTCCGCCGCCGTAAGCCTCTGTAGCCATGATAAACCAATCTAGACCCCGTTCCGGCACTCCATCGGAGGCGGAAATCATCACCGATTGTCATTTTCATCATCCCGGCGGCCACCATGATAAGGAGGGAGTAGTCCACCCTGGGGGCTGATGGTTTGACCAGTAGCTATGTGTTTAATATATCTCTCTCTCCCTCTCTCTCATGTTCTTGAGATGTCACGATCTTGAGGTATTGCGCGCTTTGTTAATATAGTCGGATCATATGGTCTTTTCCCCTCTCTACACTAGTAGAAAACAGAGCTTTAAAACCGGTTTGTAAGGGTCTTTAGTGCCGGTTCTGCAACCGGCACTAAAGGGTGGAGACAAAAGGCCCCCCCACCTTTAGTACCGGTTCGGCACGAACCGCCACTAAAGGCCCACCACGTGGCATGAGCTCGCGCCGTGGTATGGGGGACCTTTAGTACCGGTTGGAGTGAGAGGATGGGTGACCGGCCGGTAAGTTAGACGATTTGGAATGAGTGATCCACACTTGAGAAGTTAAGAGGGATGATTAGAGACTAAATCATCAAATAATTCAGAAAATTGAAAATAAAAAAAATCAAATATTTTTACAAAATTTTCAAATAAAAATTCAAAAAATTGAAATAATTATTTAGTAACACTAATATTCTTGAATAATTATGTAGCAACAGTAATACTTCTTGAATAAGTAGTTTGACCATAGTTTGACCAGATTTAACCAAAATTAAAAAAACTGAAATTTGAGCATATCTTTTTTTCCTTTTGAAATTTGAGGATTCTCAAAAATTGCAAACAGGCCGTAGGCTGTCAAAATCGGATGCGGATTTTCATGTTGAATTTTTTGATATATTATACATTTTTTTCCGACATCGTATGCAAAAGTTATATCCGTTTTACATTTTCCCTACACTTTTTGCAAAACATGTCCAAATTTAAGTTTTTAAATTTTTTATCATTTTCTTATGTATTTTTCAAAACTGAAATGACAATATACCGGAGGGGGGGGGGGGTAGTGTTTGAAAATTGCCCTATAGTCTCGGTTTGTGTCTCCAACCGGGACTATAGGTCAAACCCCCCTTTAGTACCGGTTCGTGCCACGAACCGGTACTAAAGGTGATCGCGGAGCCCCGTCCTGACGCCAGCCTGCCACCACCCCTTTAGTATCGGTTCGTGGCACGAACCGGCATTAATGCATAGCCATTCAAACCCGCACTAATGGTACCATTAGTACCGGGCCAAAATCGAACCGGGACTAATGTGTCTCACATTAGGTCCTTTTTCTACTAGTGCTATCTTGTTGTCCTGAATTGAGTTTTCCCTTTGAGATTTCGTTTTATTAGATTGAATACTTTTATGGATTTGAGAGCACTTGATATATGTCTTGCATATGGATACCCGTGGTGACAATGGGGTATTATATTGATTCACTTGATATATTTTTTTGGCACTCAACTCGCGGATTCCCGACGTGACATTGGCGTAATATATGCATACGGGTTGATGCACGTTCTTGTCTTTGTTTCTCCGGTAGAAATCTTGGGGCACTATTTGGGGTTCTTTGTGTTGGATTGAGTATTACGAATCTGAATTTGCTTTGGTGTTATTTTAGTACGAACTCTTGGATAGATCGATCGAAAAGAATAGCTTTGAGGTGGTTTCGTTCCCTACAAACAATTTATTCTTATGTTCTCTGCTAGATAAGAATTTTGGAGTGATTCTTCATTGCACTTTGAGGGGTGGTTATATGATTCAATTATATTAGCATTGTTGAAAGATTGCACTAGCGAAAGTACGGACCCTAGGCCTCATTTTCAAGCATTGCAATACCGTTTGCGCTCACTTTTGTTAATTGTTACCTTGCTCTTTTTATTTATTCAGATTATAAAAATATATATCTACCATCCATATTACACTTTTATCACCATCTCTTTGTTTGAACTAGTGCACCTATGCAATTTGCCATTGTATTAGGTGTGTTAGGGATTCAAAAGATTTCTTGTATTTGGTTGCAGGGTTGTTTGAGAGAGACCATCTTTATTTTACGCCTCTCACGGATTGATAAACCTTAGGTCATCCATTTGAGGGAAAATTGCTATTGTCTTACAAAACTCTGTGCTTGGAGGCCCAACATGGGTCTACAAGAATAAAGTTGCGTAGTAGACATCAAGCTATTTTCTGGCGCCGTTGCCGGGGAGGTGAGTGCATGAAGATATATCTTTAGATCTTGCAATTGAATCTTTTAATTTCTTGTTTTATCACTAGTTTGGTTTATACAAAGAAAACTGCAAACGCTCCACACTACTAACGCTCCCCATGCAGTGCATCTAGAGGCAGTCAACGGTCTACAACAACTTTTTTTCGGTTTCACAGTAACCTCCGGCAACCGTTCGGATCAGGCTATCTAGACAGCGGAAGCCATCAAGCACCGACTTGTATCGGTCAGCGGAGCGGTCCGGACATGATTTCTCCCACAAACCGGAGACAAATGTGGGGAAGGGTTGCGGTAGTCCAAACCGATCACAAGCCCGTTTTCTGGCCGCCCTTGCCACCAAACACCCCCTCCCCCCGCGCGTGCTCTCGTCCGGCGCCAGCTGCACGCATTGATGCCGCTATATAGCGCGCCGCTCAACAACGAAGACAGCTCAGGGCGGACCCGACCTCTCAGTGCCTCCGCTGTTGAAGCGGCGCGCTGGCCGAGGGCGCCATCCGCGACGCATCTCCGGTGGCCTCGCCTATTCAATGCGGAAGACGCGTGACTAGACGGGACGGGACGGGACGGATATCTATCATGCCCATTTAGTGTCGCTGTCTATCCGTCTGCTGCCATTAAGCTGGCTCGTCGGCTGAGAAACCCACTCCTGCGTCGCGCGTTGACGCACCTGGACGTCTGGCCTCATCCGAATCCGCAATATAAAGGCGCCACCTGGCCACAACAGCACAACACCAGCCCCTCCACATCCTCCTCCCTTGCACTGCATCAGCCATGACCGCCAGCAGGAAAGCACTGTGGGACAGTCTGCCACCGGAGATGAAGCACGCCGTGGCCGCCTTTGTCACCGCCTGGCATAGCCGCCTTGCCAGGCGGATCGAGGACGGCTTGCCGGCCAGCTTGCCCAAGGTGTCCGACGACGAGGACGATGCCACGATGGAGACAGGCTCCGATGACTCAACCCCGACTCCCGCGCCTCCTGTGCACACTAGCTTCACCATGGAGCAGGAGCAGGCGCAGTTCAACACCACCATGGCGTAGGTGCAACCTGAGCCGGCGTCTTTGGCGGTGCTCCAGTAGAGGCAGGAGGAACAGCGGTGCGACCTGTTCCTCCTGGAGCAGCACGGGCTGGTGGAGGGACAGATCTACGGCGAGCGAGGAGGAGGGTCAGATCAAGGAAGGAGTTCCGGGCAGAGTCCATGGCAAACCGCAGTCCCCTTATGCTAGGGGTCATTGTGCAGTTTGCTTTATGGGAGAGCGACCGGAGGCAACTCGACTTCACCTCCATGGAGTTGCTGGACCATGCGTTAGCTCCAAAGGCCTCGGAGGTCGCAGTGGCGCTCGCCGGGAAGGTTGGTTTCGAGACCGTCCTCGCATGCGACAATGGCGAAGTCGTTGTGAGAGAAAGGGGTTGCCCAAGGGGATACACTAAGCATACAATATTGGAGGCCATCTCTACAAGTCGTCATCGGCCCCCTCATGACGACATCATCGAGCATATCCCTTCCGCCGTCTGCACCTGCTTCGTCATCATCGACGGCGACAAGGCCTTCTACCATGGATATCCTGAGGTGCATGCGGAGCCAGGCGGCGAGCTCGGCGTGTTCCATCTTCGCGTCTAAGACCAAGTCTCAGTCAAGTGATATGATATGTAAGAGGAAAAAGGAAAAAAGATTTTTTTGGCATAAATCTCCATGCAAAATTAAAGGAAGGTAGTATCGTTAGAGACATAACGAAGTCTCAGTTGGTTGAGACTCAGTAAAACTATTTTTTTAACAAGATGTGTTTTGTCATGCTTTTTTGCATCGACTTTTGCGGTGCGGTGATTGGTCTTATACTCCATACAGCGTGGAAACATCTCCCATCTAACATCCGAGCACAGTCTTTGCGGAGACAAAACTGCATTAACACTGTGTCACCCATGTCGTCATCAGCCGAGGTTGTTTTCCCTTGGCTCTTAACCAGCAGAGTCCGACATTAACTTGCGCCGACGGTCCTCTGCTGACGTGCTAGTCTATAGTACATGGGCGGTAGATGAAGGTCGACGGCCCATTGATTCTTTTTACCACGGAGTTTTTACCATTTAAAAAGGTCATCACGTACATCCGGGCACCTCGCTCCCAACCCTAGCTCACTCTCTCTCGCTCTGTCCTCTCCTTTCACTCCCCGATTCCTAACCCATCCACTACGATGTCCAGTCTGGCATCGACTCCAGCTCCAAGCTCGACTACGAGGAGAAGATGGCCCTCCGCATTGCGCTGGAGCGGTCCAAGGTGGAGACCGACGGCCGCTCCGGATCTGGAGCGTCGCTGTAGCTCCCGCACCATCACTGCGCGGACCTCAGAGCTAGACCCTCCTGGACCGGGCATAGCGACGCCAAGACAGCGCAGTCCGCGCCGACCCCGCCTTCTCCTTCCCCCATCGGCGGCTCCTCCACGCGGGCAGCGGTGGATGCTAGTGTCCGCGCTGTCGGCTTGTACGCGCATTTCGAAATCGGAGGCACGCGCCGCAAGAGGCAGCGTGCACGGGAGAGGGACGCGGCGGAGCAGTCCGCGCATCGCCGACACGGGATGGAGGCAGACCCCGACGACGACGCATGGCTCCTCGCATGGGTCCACCGCCGGTCCCTCATGATGGTGGAGACGAACGCGTGCCGCCTCCGACAGAAGAACACCAAGGCGCTCCGGCTTGCCATTGAGCAATCGAAGCGCGAGGCGAAGGAGGCAGCGGCGGAGAAGGCTCGGGGTCGCCAAGTAGAAGCGGGAGCAGCACAGGGCAGTCCGTCGGCTCATCGTCCTCTCCAACTCCGACGACGGCAATTGCGACAGCTGCACCTCCTCTTCAGACGACCAAAACCTTCCACCAACTGCAAATGCCTACAGCTGCGCCGGCGACCGGAAGGGCAAAGGCCCGGCGACGAATTGTTGAAACCCCGCCGTCTCCGTCTTCAATTTCATGTTCTTAGTAATCTAGTTTAAACTTGCCCGTCATATATGTGAATTATGTGCACTTTGGCGATCTTTTGGAGATCCGTTGGTGATCTTGGTGATCGGAATGTGTATTTCTATGTCTGTTCGATGATCTATGATCTATGTAGTTTAGTTCCATGTTGCATGCTTAGTCTCTACTCCTAATGTCTCAGTTGGTAGTCTCCGTTTCAGGTTTATTTTCGTCCCACCTTACCCGGTTTTTTTGTTACTTATTTTGGTACCTCTTCCCACCCCCCGCCACCAACCGAAAAAAACCACGTACCGAGTCCTCCACCAGCCCCCGCGCTCTTCAGGACGTAACAGCAGATCGCGCCTGAGACAAGCGTCGAAGAAAAAATCTACGACGATTAACCAGCGATAAAAAAACCTACGAAAATTAACCAGCGAAAAAAAAACCCGCACGTATCGAGCGACGTCACATGCCCTTGAGCGAGAACGACTCGCAGGAGATCCCTTGGCCGCCGCCCTCGCACTCGCATCCTTCGCCGCCGCCCTCGCACATCAAGCCGTCGATCCCTGCGCTACTACGGGAGCCACCGCCGATCCCATTGAGGAGCCGCCGACGACGACGGGAGACGCCACCGATCCCATTGAGGAGCCGCCGCCGATGACGGGAGACGCCGCACGCTGACCTACCCCTCCCCAATACCTAGCCTCGCACCTCTTCCCGTCTGGCGCCTCCTACCTCGGCTGGGCGGTGGCCTCGAGTGCATCTTCTTCCCCAATGCGGCCTCAACCAATGATGCTGCACCCCGGTGATGACTCCGCCCCAGATTCTCATCGGTCGGCGCCTCGCCAGCAGTGACTTCCCCCTCCACGTATCCTGTGATCCGGTCGTGTGCCACCGCCTCTCCAGGCGCCTAGATCCAGGCTTCCAGAAGGGGATAGGGGTGGAGGCGGCAGCGGAGGGGACAAGGATGTGGACCGGAGAGAAACTACATGGTGGAGGCACAACAAAGCGTTCAAGCACGGCACCCCATCGCATGCAGCTGCAGGTAACTACTTCCCTGAGTCTCCTTCGTAGGTGTGGTCACTATATATATTTCCTACTTGTGCAGATCCTAACTGGTTGTAACTCCGTTCATTCTCTTCCTAACAGTAGTTCGTCAGCCACATTGGACTAATCTAATGCATTCGAATTGCCTTGGTGTATGAAAATAACGATATAGGCTTGATGTGTACAATCGCATAGCTCCTTATCTAGACTAATCTGAATGTAGCTTATATTCTTAATCTTTTTATGCACACTATTTTAGCCAGCGGCAGATGTTGGGCACTTTGAGGTATGCAAACCTTCTCAGAGCAAGGGGAGCAAGAGTACCAGTACTGCATTTCTTATCTTCATCACTCAAAATTCCCAGAACTAATCATGAGCTCTTGCTTTGATACAGAACTAATCTTGAAGGTGATAGCCCTGTTTCTTCCCTGTTTTAGATCAACCGTTCTTCTTTCTTCCTTGGAGCTCCACTGTTTTGGATGAACTGGACTAACCCTAGGTAATTGATTAACTGGACTAACCCTAGGTAATCTTTTGTGGTGGGGCGTCGCCGCCGCCGGCGGCACCTGCATAGACCGTCTCGCTGGGAACAAAGAGATGCTCCCCTGATTTGGAGCTGTAGAAAGGAGGTGGTTGTAGACACAAAGTGGGGATACACAACTCCCAGTCATAATATTCTTTATCTTGGCTCGTTGTTTGGGGATGGACGCATCAATCTGATGGCGCTCTCCTCCATGCCAAACGGATCCTTGGTTCGGAGGCGCGCGGCGCCGACGATGACAACCTTTCTATCGACGCAAGGGCAGCAGGAGCTCATGACGCTGTTGATGCCACCACCATGCATGGGGTTGATGCAAGGTGGGACAAGTATGTATACCAGGCAAAGTACTCAATCTGTTTGGCATTTAGCTTTTTGATTCTGTTTTTAGTGAGCTTGATTCAGATAATTTCTTTACCTGAAGCCTTCACTCCAGGTAATCTGTTTGTCTGACATTTTGCCTTTTGATTCAGTGCGATCACTAATGGGGAGAACATAAAACTTCAATTGAGGGCACTGTGATTCTCTAGCTACATGTATCATGTAAGTAACGTCTTTCCATGAATCTTCTATGCATTATATAACCTCTCAGGCCCTTACAAAAGTATCTCTGTTGACTCGATTTCTTTCTGCTGATTCTTATAGGGTCACCAACCACACATGTAAAAACCATGTCTCCCTACTGTAATTTGATGATTTATTTACATGTGGCACAGAATAGTTCAGAGTTCACTCCGAGAAAGAATTGCTTTGCATGTACATTTGCTAAAAGACGGATGTGCTGAACTTTCGACGGTTCCGATTGGTTACTGACATAACCTTTCCTCTTTTCATTGATAGATCCAAAAGAGATCCTTATTTCACCTTTGTTTATAGGTATTCAACGTGAGGAATTATATACTTTTGGAGTGGAGCTATCAAATATATATTATGAGTTTCTAAAACATCTATTATAAGGTAAAATCATTATATACATATTATTTTATTTATGTTTCATGTGAGCCCAATCTACCGCAGCCATATGGAAGTTTTGGAAGGCACATCTTATTGCATGATCACGAAGAAATTATTGGATAGTTCATCATTTTTATGTTTGTATGAACAATGATTTTTGGTTGTTTGGCCTCACAAAGGTTCTTTGTTGAGCAGGAGTTGAAGAGAGCTTCCTCTGCCCCAGCAGATTCTGAGAAAACCAACCAGCAGAGAACATGAACAAATATAGTGACGAGAAAGGGTGGAGCTGAGTACAACACACATGGATATGATGGTCTCCCCTATTGTTCTTTTTGGCAATCCACTTAATCACTGACTCAACTTTGTATGGGTGAGCTAACAAGCCCGTGTTATTTCTTCCCTCTTTCTTTGTAAGTGGATGATTTCAGATTGCTCGTCATTATTCAACAACTATACTTGTGATAGAAAAATGTGCTAAACTATAGTGCTCCCTCCGTCCCATGATAAGTTTCGCTATACTTGTGAAAGACTAATGTATCTCTCCCTAATAATAATGTACGGATTGACTTTGTCGGGTTCACCGTCACAATACGCTTTTTTCTCATATCATAATACGCTTTTAAGATTTGTATAGACAAAATCGTAATATAAACGAGGTGGTACTAATCTTATGTTGCACGATCGCTCAAAAAAATATCGTACGTTGACAGCGGCTGGCTTCTTCGCTTGATCCGTTTCCGGCACATCCTCGACTGTGCCTGTCTAACCCCATGGGTGGGCCTACGCCCACGCACAAAAGACAGCCCATCAATCCTAACGCTGGTGCCGTGTGCTGCTCCTATACGGTGCAATCATCGTATTGGATTAGTACCAGATTAGGCTAGCTTATGTGCTGTATATATACTACTATGTGTGTGTTTTTTAAATAAAAATATCCTGGCCTCTTCATCAAGGGTTGCACACAATCATATTTATTACATTATTCAACAGAGTGGTACAAGAATGAATTCATTAATTAACACCAAGCCATCATCCTGACGAACTACGTCACTACACCTACTAGCTTGATGATGTACCCTGACCATGCATGAATGCACATCATCTAATCCGGTAGTCTCACCAAGCCGCCCCATGGCAAGCCGAGATCACCAATCGGTCTAGCAGATCCACACCGTGCATCGGATGCGCACGCTCCAGATCTGCCGCCGCCATTTTCCGTCGTCCCAACTTCTGGAGAGATTCATGCATTGACCTTGCCATGTACAACTACCATCGACGCCACCATGACGCCAGACATCGCCTCCACCCTGAGCGCATCAATCAACATATGTCCAACGTTGAGACCCCGCTGCGCCACACCGCTGAGATCCACCGTCATTGATGCGGTAGATGCCACACTGCTCCAACTCTGGCACCGGGAACCATCCGTGCTCACCGCGCACACCCTCCATCTAATGCCCAAGACGGAACCTCCAAGGAGGTGATGACGCCATGGCGCCGCCGCCGCTCATTCATGGGGAACTAGAGAGTAGGGAGGATCGGAGTTGACCTCACCGTTGCCACCAGGAAAGGGAATAACGCCCAAAGTGCCATCGACGACGTGGCCGCCGCTGTCGGCCAGAAATTTCCCCTGGACAAGCTTCCACCCCGTCACCAACCAGGCCAGCCACCAACACCTCTGAGCACAGACGTCGGAGATCTGGAGCAGCCGATGAAGAGAACCGCATGCTATGATAGTCCGCCTCAGATCTGACGAGAGGGGCACCGGGAACCACCTCACGCCACGACCGTCGTCCACTAGGACCTTCTGCCCAAGCAGCCAAGGAAATCTGGCCGACCGATCCGACAAACGTCCACCACCGGCAGAAGGACGCCGCCCTGCCACATCCCATGTCGCTGACTGCCGAGTGAAGAGAAATGAACCTTGCTAGCACTGGCGTTGGCTAGGCTTTGCCTGGCCGCACCCTCTGGTGGCGGCAAGGGAGAGGGGAGAGAGAATTGTTGTTGAACTACTAGAATTTTTATGACCCGTTGCAACACACGGGCATGTTTGCTAGTATTCTTCTAAAGTTATAACACATTCATGGTCTGTGTATATCATTTGTATGTTGCAAACCTGAGTCGGGCAGGCAGCAAGTGATTTCTTCATTTGCTATCTTTATATTCTTCAAAGCAATAAAAGTGTATGCGTATTTGGTGAGATTAGGGGAGTGTACTGACAAGTGACAAGCATATTTCCTTGCGCGTCGTCCTCGATGCTGCTTCCTTAGTTCACACAGTACTTTTCTTAATCACTTTTGTCGCATATGTTTGACACATCCAACTACCATGTTGATTTTCTGATCATTCTTTGGTCTGGACTATATATGATACTAGATAATATACCCCGCGCGTTGCAGCGGGAATTGGATGCAATACATTTGGATTAACTTTTTCCATAGAAGGTAAATGTTTGGATGGACAATATGAGATTTGAAAATTTGAAAATATATATGGACAAATATTGAACAATATGATAATTGAAAATTGAAAAATACTGTGTAAACGGATCCGTTCAACTTTAATGCACACTGTAGGTTTCTATCGAGATCATAAGTGCACCAAAGAACAAAAATTGGATCCATTCATGAATATATTTTAACACACATTGTTGGTTCATATTGAGATCATAAGTACAACAAAGAACACAAACTGGAACCATTGGTAAGTTGGTACTTGAACAAAATTTGTAATGTTTCTTGATTACAATAGAAGCTGAGCAAAGTGGTATGTACATAAGCACTATGTTATTTCTGGTTGTAGGTGATGTACGTTATTCCTCATTTGTAGCAGAGTGCAAGTTGTCCTGCATGTATTGGAAAATGCAGTGTTGTCAACAAAAGTAAATAACACAATAAATTACTGGATTTTTGAATCAGAAAATGAAGGTTTATGTAGCTAATGTAAAGTACTTATATGGTCCAAGTGTTCCTTTACTCTGCTTGTTCCTGTTGGAGATTTTCTGGAAGTGTATCTACATTCTTGTTGGAGATTTTTTTTGTAGGAAGAAACTCGTATTGTTGGCTAGGGTGTGAGAACAACAGTACATACTCTTGCTTGTGCTTTTTCGTAGTACTTGCTTCCGGCTCCTTTGAGCTACATTTACAAAAATGGTTCCGTTTATTATGTCAGATATTGAAAGTAATAAAAGCATGAATCAAAATATAAAATGAACCGGGCAAGAGCATATGAATGTAACCCAAGTTATCATTTGGCAAAATGCCATGGATGAGATGTAATCCTGAATATGTCATATTCCCAATATTGAGCAGTACATAGTGACTTATTTTGGGACGGAGGGATTATAAGTTAGCGTTCACTTGCATGACCACTACTGATTGTGTAAAGAGACTACAAATAATTGCAACTCATAACTGAATTTGTGAAATTAACATTTAGTTGGTAAAAGCTTGGTAATCTTCCAGACTTGAAAAAAAATTACTTGTGCTGGAGCAGGCAAAGAATTCTAGAAGACATAGAGAGGAATGTTTTGTGAGAAATATAAATCACATAAATCCTTTGGCCTGCTTCTTTGGTTTACTACTGTTGTTCATGGTTGGTTGCTGGATTTTTATTGTCTGCATTGTTGTGTAAGGAGAATATCTGGCATTCTAAATACTTGAAGGAAAAACATTGTTTTGTGAGATTTCTGAAGTAATACATACTCTTACTTGCATATTTGGAAGGATTATGGTCATGTTCCTTTGAGCTGCATTCAGATAAGATACTTCTTAGGGGTAAGCCAACCGTCAATAAAAGGAGAGCATGTATAAACCATGTGCATTATAGGCACGTGAGTATTGTCATACCTGAATGATTTATTGCCATCATCGTTGGTGAAATCTATTCTTCTTTTTGCTCCAGATCTGATGAGAAAGGAAGTTTAATCAGAGTAGTGCAATAAGCATGGAGGTTTACAAAGCACTACAGATGGGAAACATAAGGTTGATCAGAGTGGATAAATAAGTATATAGCTTTATGAAACATACCTGGATTCATTTTCTTTTATGTTTATAGGTGTTTGATTATCAGTTGGAGGTGTATAGTCATGAGTCATTTGGCTTTTTTGCAATTGAACTAAAGATAATTTAGAATAAAATTGATTAGAAAATGTGGATGTAATATTTTGTCAATATATTTTACTCCCTCCGTCCCGAAATACTTGTCGGAGGAATGGATTATCTAGACGTATTTTAGTTCTACATACATTTATTTTTATGCATTTCTCTGACGAGAATTTCCCGACGGAGGGAGTACATGATAAATTTGAGAAATGGTTGGTAACCTCTGAGCACTTATTTTGGATGAAGTTGAAGAGGGCAGTAGGCTTGATCTTGAGCTGTCTAAAAAAGCTTGACATGTCAAGTTAATAGTCCGATATACTAAGGGATTAATATTTAAAAGTTGCTAACCTTTGTTGAAGGAAACAGAGGCACTGAATTAGTATTGTCGATAGAGAAACTTCTCTTTAGAACAGATAAAACGTACAATCAGGATAAGACATATATATATAGACACCTATCTAACACAGGGGGGAAATGCAAGGCGTTTGTGTTTAATCGTCTCATTCAAAGAATTACATCAATGAAGCAAAATTAAAATCAGATTGATATTGATCAAACAAAATCCAGAATTAGCAAAGCAACCGGGGTGGAGATTATGTACCAGTAGGAGGCAGAAATCGAATGTGTTTGTGTAGGCATAGAGGGAAGACGAATGAACAGTACTTGGGTGTAATCGAGCAAGTACAGCCTGACAATGCAAATTTGTGATGCAGGCAGCAATATGGCATAGAGAATATGGAGGAGATGGGTGGGAGTTACTCACCGGGAGCAGTATGAGTGTTCTGGCAGAGGGACCCTCCAGTACTGGAGGTCGATGGGTACAAAAATGAGGTGAGGCGGAGCAGAATTTAAAGGGTAAAAATCCATCAGTTTCTTGTGGAGATGGTGGGGAGAGGAAGTGGAGCACCGGCACCAACATTAGTAGGAGAGGGAACGCCAAACATCAATTAGGGACCTGCAATAGAAATTATTTTGTTTTTAATTATAGGGAGTTCGGTTTTCAGAATCAGCCTGCATGTTGGCAACAAAATAAAAGCAGGTTATTCACTACAGATCATAGTCGGGGTCGTTGAAAGTAATGGGCTGTAGATGGGCCTTTTCCATAAGAATATATAGGATTATAGGAAGGAAGAAAATAATCTTGTGAAGAACAGAGCAGAGTACCTTCAAGTCCACAGACGGCGTCGAGATGGGCAGCAGTCGCGTGGAGCCCATTGCTGAGAACATAATGAGCACGGGAGAGAAGCTAGCCCTGTACCAGCTCTGGACGTCCCCATCGACACCGGATGCATCTTGGGAGAAACTGAGGCAGGTAACAAACCGAGGAGAAACGCGGCCAGAGAGGCGCGACGCCGCACGCAGAGGGGGGCTGGGCCTGCCCTCCTGCTGGAGGGGCGCCGTGCCGCATGCAGAGGGCCAGCCGTCCTGTTGGAGGGGCGCTGCGGCGCACGCAGATGGGAGGGTGCCGGCGGTGTTGCCAGAGGAGCACCGCGGCGAAGAAAGAGGGCCGCGGTCGTGCCAGAAGGGAGCCGCATAGCACGCATAGGAGAGATACGGCAGCGGCCCTGCCTGAGGTAGCTGCGCCGGCAGTCCTGCCGGAGGGGTGCCGCGCAACACGCAGAGGGGAGCTGCGCCCGCGGTCCTGCCGCCGCCACGCCTGACGCGATCCAGGGGAAAGGGGGAGATTGGTTGGGCTAAATCAGGAAAACACGCCCAATGGGGATGGATGCATCCAAAGCGGAGGAAGGGGATGCGGAGGTGGCTCTGACCACCGGCGAGTAAGGCTGGCGACGGGAGGAAAACCGCGAGGGCTTCTCCGGGTCTGGCCAGGGGCATGGAGCGTGGCCGCGTGGGGAATGATTAGATTGATTTCCTTTTTTTACAAGTAAAATGACCTCATGAGATGGGCTGCCTGGGGTGAATGAAGTGTGACGTGGCTGCCTGTGATTGCATGCTGATGTGTCTATCTTGCATGTTGAGATAAATCAAGTAGTGGGGATGAACTTCTTAAGGGATATGTATTATATCATCAGCACAATATAATTCTTCTTCTTCTTGCAGGGCGCTTCCGATGCACAGATGGTGGCGGTGAAGCAGCAGGCCCGAGAGAGCGTGTAGGGGAGGAAGGAGTTCCTGGTGGAGGTGCTGATACTGGCGGTGCTCAGCCACCCTAACTTCGTCAGCCTGATCGGCTTCTGCGCGCAGGGGACAAGCGGCTGCTGTTGTACGAGTACCTGCCCTTCGGCAGCCTGGAGAGTCATCTCTTTGGTAATACTTCTCAAAATTATTTAGACTTGCTAATAGAGCATTCAATGTTTAGCTTCTGCCAATCTGTACATTCTGTTCTTAGATTTATTTTCCCTCAATACTTTGTTTAATACAAGGAAGGACTGATATCATTCCCCAGCCAGGGTCGTTGATTATTGTTTATTTTATCATAGTTCAGTGTTTTTCATCTGAAAATAGATTCAAATGTGTACAGAGTAAGGGTCGTTAAATTTTTATCTATAGTCCTTCATCACCATCATCGAGCCGCTGGAAGGTGGGAAGCAGAGGGGATGTGTCATAGGAGGATTCCATCAGATTAGTTAGAAATTAGAATGCCGCTCAACCTAGCATTAAGGTTGGTTGAGCCTGATGCACTAGCACATTGGATTAGTTGGAAATAAGAATGTACGATTAATTATTAGAGAACTATACATGCACATTACTCATGTGTGTCTCGGTACCATGATTGCATAGGAAACACGTTAATTATGTAAGAGACGAATAAGAGTGATGACATCATAGCTCGGGCGTCTTGGGAGGAAAGTGGCGTCGGTGGTGCTGAGCCAGAACAAGTTCACCGGCTCTCCTTCTACCTGCTGGAGCATATGGACGTGTCACGGAACCCCTTCGTCGGGCCGTTCCTGTTGGCGCTACTGTCTGTCCAGTACCTGAGCATAGCCAGCAACAGGTTCACCCAGGCGCTATCCGACAAGGGGTCCTGCTGGGACAACCTCCGGATTGCCGACCTGATGGGGAGCATCCCTCCCCCCACTATCGCCATCCTATCCAACCAGCCGCCAAGCATCTACTACTGCTCCCACTGGATATGTAACCCATCTGACTCCCTTCGCTTCCTGTTCTTCCCTTGATATTATCAATTTGTGTGCAAATGCTCTTTTTGAGTAACTTAGTTACGGACTCTGATTTTATTCTTGTTTCATGTAGGCACTTATATATGAATAGCGTGCATACATCTGCACAACTGCATAACAGTCACAAATGGTTGTTTTGTGAATCTGCAGAGAATCTAATTATCCATGTATCGGCAATAGTCAGATTAATTTGTTTACCCAAAATTATCAAGGTGAATTCCCTGTTCTCGTTTTCTCAAGTCGATGATGCATGCCAAATATCCTACCACTTTACATTCGCTCTCTTTAAATCATTCATCTATTTGATCAGGAAGCATCTTGCTATGATCAATAAAGACGGAAAAACAGTGCACACAATAGATGAGTGGCCGAGTACAATGAACTTCGTTTATAGTCATGGATTATTCATGTGTTAAACAAGTTCTGCTCATCGATTAGTTATTATCAAACCTGTGGATTATGTTTTTACTACAATTTATGATTTAATTTGTACCTTGCAAACTCGGCAAGTAAAAATATCACTTATTTAAGAGCCGAGAGAGTGTTGTTAAAATGTGTCTGATTACCTTTTAAATGTTTTACAAGATTCAGCGATATATGAGTATACTTCCATGTCTACTTGATTTCTATACAGAATATGGAACCAGATGTAGTAAAATGTTTGCATACCATGTCTGGATTCAGCAGCTATTTACTGATGGCTGATTTTTAAGGATGTCTTATGAAGTTGTGATTCTGTGAGGAAAAGCTCATGAGTGGAATTATTCAGTATGGTGCTTGTGATGTTTCCTTCATAGCTCTTTTACAATCAGCCATTCCTCTATTATTATTCGTAAATGATCCTCTAAATCCTAAATACACAATGGATTTTTTGTTGCATTCATCTGTGTGTTACAATCTATTTCTTTCATATTTTTTCAGCGGTTCCATTATATATATTCACTTTGGAAGGCAAAAATTATATGTTGGCTGGTTGCCCGAGAAATTAAAAAGGCTAAATCTTGAGTTGTATGGAGCATGGTCATTTGCTTGAAGTTTCCAATGGACTGTATATACCATTGAATGAGAGGAATTATTCCATGAGTGTGGACAAATTGAGCTGATCGATTGATTGAGAAAATATTGTGTGGATGTTCTTAGATCTCCTTGCTCCACTACTCCTTAGATTATTACCTTTGTTCATATATTTTGGTTTATCTGAGCTGAAGATAACCTTCTTAAACTATCGATAAAAATAGTTCAAATTGTTAATTAATTGTTTGCTTAATTGTGTTGTCTATCTATTCTTTTGTACATAGAAGATATAACCTCCAAATCTGCACATGCTTTTGCCAATGTATCCATCCTGATATTTCTTATAATGTGAAAGTTATCAGAGCCCTTTTTTAAGCTTCCACTTTGAGTTCACCGGTGGCAGGTAGCTTGTACAATACTGAATTTCCAAGGTAACAAAATCGGTTATGCGTTGCAGCAAAATCGAATGTGGTAGAGAAAATATTCAGGCTTCGTAGCGAAACAGTGCCTCTGTTAGGATAGTACACCCAGATCCCCTATGCATTTGGTTTGTTATGATGTATTAATACTGAAGTTTGTACCATATCTTGAGAATTATGATTTCAGCAGTGATAATATAGTCTAGATAAAAGGATGGACACATAAGCTTGGGACATGATTGTGGCCGCTGTACTTCAAGAAGGTGCGGAGCTACGGTGAGCAGCAGGTTGCATCGTCATGGTGGTCGCCCTCGACCACGATGGTGTGCACACCTTGGCACCAGAATTTGGCTTGGGACGCCGTGGAGGGAGAGAGAAGGGGGGCGGGCAATGTTG
>NC_041393.1:726959656-726969850 GCF_002162155.2 Triticum dicoccoides | reverse complement strand
TAGCAAGCCGGGAGATGAGATGTGAGTGTCAGCACTATGTCATGTGGTGAAAGAGTAAGATGGTGAATTGCATTTTTAAGATAAGAATAAAAGGTGTTTACTTTTTTTTGGAAAAAACGATGGTTTGCTATGAGAGGAATGTCACATACTTCTTTATATACTAAAAAATATCACAAACCCTAACAAATTATTTCTTGAGAATAATTACTAACAAGTGATTTACAAATGAGTCTACATGTTATTAAAATTGGGATGCGACTCACCCTAATAAAAGCGGTCACCTGCTTGCATCAAGAATTTTGGGACGGAGGGAGTATTATATATGAGCTATTTTAAGATATGTATATGTTCACTTTTGTACCTCAGAGATAAAAGTCAATGGATGCGGATGATGCTACTGTTGATCGACAAAGTCAGTGACGTAATTATGATTGACCAGACTGAAAACTCATCAAACTTTACAAAATCAGAAGAGATGTATACAAATTATGGTTCTTCTTTGTATATAAACTACACACAATAATACAAAAGGTGTATCTCTCTCTCTCTCTCTCTCTCTCTCTCTATATATATATATATATATATATATATATATATATATATATATATATATATATATATGGAAAATGCATCCTACTACCAGGTGTAGCTACACCCATTTCTTATGTACTGTCATGTGATAGTATATACTCTACTTCATTATTTTTATTATGTTCATATACTATATCTAAGATACTCCAAAGTGAGTTATATGAAAAAATTGCAACTGAGCTCATAGTTTTATTGTATTTGTGAAATACGTACATATTTGTACATATTTCTACCGGCGAGCACAGCTGGTAGCCGCCACCGCAGATCCAACCCCCGTTGTCCCCCTCCGTCTGCTTCCTTCCCCGACTGTGAGCTCACTCTTTGGCAGAAGAAAAATCGCCCACCATCTGCTCCTCGCTGCTCTCCTCTGCATGGCTCAACGGTTGGCGGCAGCTCCGATCCATCTCAGGCATCGACGTTCACCTGCAATTTACTGTTTTGTGTTTTTCGGAAGATAAAAATTCAAAGTGCAGATGTAGTCTGCTGATGTTTGCTCTTGAGGTTCAGTTTATTTACTTTTGCAGGAAGATGGTGCAGTTTGGTTGGATGTCGTGTTGCATTATTTTTGCATTTCCCTCGTCATGCAGTTTGGACAGCGAGCCTTCCTCCATGGCGCGTGCTTGTGTGCAATCCACGGCGTGTGTGTGCAATGCAGCCTGTCTAAACCGCGGCCGTGCAGCTCAAACAAGCCCGCAATGAAGTTCCGTGCTTGTGCCCGTGCTGTTCGATGAACACAAGTTTTTTTCCGTGCTTGTGTCCGTGTTGTTCGATGAACACAAGTGCACTGCAGCTCCTGGATGGTGGACTGCGGAAGGTGCGGTGCAGTTGAAGGACTGTTGAAGTTTGCCTGAGTCTTCGTTGCAGTACGGCTAGGTGTCGAAAGCTGTTCTTTTGTTGATTTTTCAGGTTTCCAGAGACTGCAGTTCATTATAAGTAAACATCTGTGGTTCGCTCTGAAAAAATTACGCGGGACCCCTTCTTTGTAAAAAGCAATTTGTATGGTACCCCATTTACTTCGCTAATTTGTCTGATGCGGTTCGGAATGCCAAAAAACTGTATAAAAATGCACTTCATTAGTCTCCTCTCGGAGTGAGTGAGAAAAGGACAAAAAGAAACATTCAAAAAGTATTTTTAAAAAGCCAAGGTAAAAACATGCAGTCAACTCGTCTCGTCCCTGTGGTTCACTTTTGATATTGTTGAGGCTCACTTGCTCCCCATCGTGAAGTGCAGAAAATTGTCACGGAAACGAAAAAATAAATAATGTGGTTCACTTCTCCAGGATGTTGCAGTCCACTTGTGCCCCCGCATGAAGCATAGTTCAATTCCTCGCCTAGGAAAAATTACGTCCGACAAAAAGAAATTATGAGGTCCGACAAAAAGAAATCGTGAAGTTCGCTTTGCTATCTGATGCAGTGCGGTTTTCAGTCTGAAGCAGTGCGCTCATTTTTCTGATGCAGTGCACACGACGATTTGGGTGTCGCAAAAAACAGAGTGTCCGCATTTCGGTAAATTCGAAATTCCATTTAAACCATAAAAAATTAGAGAGAGTATTCTACATGAAAAAGTTGCGTCTCGTCGATATCTTTCCAACGGCGTATGATTTGAATCATTCCGACCAACCGTTCGTAAAAATTTCGCCAAAAAACAGCCGCTGCCTCTCGAAGTCAGCCGCACCATTTTTAAAATTAACTAAAAACCGTAAGGAATCTCAACACCATTTCAACATATGAAAGTTGCGCCTCGTTCATAGCTTTTCAATGGCGTATCACACGCCTCGTTTCGACAAACAGCTCAAAAACTGGAGCGAAAACAGTACCGAAAATTTGAAAAACAGAATTCCGTGATTTAGTAAATTTGAAACTGCTCTTAAACCGTAAGGAATTAGAGAAACATTCATATATAAAAAAGATGCGCCTCGATGATATCTATCCAACGGTGTATCATTTGCTTCATTCCGACAAGCGGTTTAGAAAAAAATGCGAAAAACGCTCGCTGCCACTCGTCATCCACCGCACCATTTTCAAAACTGCTCTTAAACCGTGTGGAATCTCGAAAAGTGTTCAACATGTCGAAGTTGCGCCTAATCCATAGCTTTTCAACGGTATATTATATGCCTCATTCCGATAAACGGTTAAAAAATTAGAGCGAAAACCATACCGAAAAAATAACGCGTGCAGTTTTTTCCGACGAGAAGTTCACTAGTCTATATTGCAGTGCTCGTCGTCAAGAAGATGCACTGCACTTGCATTCAGCGTGCAGTGCGGAAGTGGTGTGCAGAATAGTTATTCTGCTAATATTAGCAGAATAGACCGTCTGTATATATATATATATATTCTTTTTTGTAGATTATGACAAGCGATGGACATGAATTATGTCGAAGTTCAAATGAATCCATCAAGAAGGGTCCCAACGACGTCGTTGGAAGGGGTAAAAAAGTCACCAAGTCTTATACAACAATACAAAAAGTCATCTGAAAAAAAAAGTTAAAAGGCCCGTAGCAAGGCACGGGCATACATTGAATCCAGAAATCCCGGATCCCACTTATTTTTATTGATCTGATTATGAAGCCCACCTCTTTCTTGTGGCGGAGAGGCGCCACACTTAACGCAGGTGATGGCAAAGTATCTCAAGTTTGCATGCCAATGATATTTATCGGACTCGAAAGATGATGCATCCATTCAAATTGGGCATCGCTTCTACATGGCATTCGGTGTAACCTACCAAATATCTCCCAGGCATAAATGGTTATTATTTTTAAGTATGGCACCCAAATAATTCATCCATGACATGTCTTGAAATTAATTTATTCTACTGATTATTTAGAACATGAGTGTTAGATTTTGTAGTCCAAAAAGATGATAATGAAGTTGAGAGAAGAGAGTATGCCTAGGATCTATGAACATGATGTGCGACAAGAGATGGTATGACTTCTTCAGAGAACCATCTTGATCCTTCTTTTTTCTTCATATATGGCCAACCATTGATTATTGTGGTGCGGAAGGTTGTGAGCGCTAGAGATTGTGGCACTATTTAGAGGGTTGGGCGGCAACTCAGGTAGAGGGAGGTAGTGTGTGACAACATTTGCTGACTGTTGATGGTGGTGGCAAGTGGTTTCGTAGGTAGAGGTGGGCAGGTCAATAGACTGGGCGGAGAAAAAAGGTATGCAGAGGGAGGACGAAGAGTAGTAGCAGCAGCGCTTGTTGGCGGCGGAGGAGAGGCAAGGGGTTAGCAGTCTCGAGTGCGGGGTGCGGGAGATCGTGGGAACCAAAATGGTGGTAGGTTTTAGAGGAATGACTGGCGTCAGCGTTGACGGAGGTGGTGACTTGAGCAAGTGGCGATGTGTGGCAACACTCGTCGGCTGTAGGGTGGCGGTGGCAGGTACTTAGGCAAGGAGAGACGGGCGGGTTGACAAAGTGGTGGAATAAAAAATCTGCGGCTACAGGAGGAAGAAGAAGAATTAGAGGCAGGTCATCGTTGGATGAGAAGGGGCAGGGGATTAATGGATTTGAAGGCGGGGTACAGGATATCTCAAGTGGCGGAGATGGTGGTGCTGTTTAGAGGGATAGCCGACACATCATGTTACAGCATTTTGTTTGCACCATCCATCCCGAACAATCACGGAAAATAGAAGAAATTGGTGGAACTATGTTAGAAAGATCTATTTGGGTGAAGAGATGAGGAATAATGTAGTTCATGACAGTCATTTTCATCGTCTACATATTGTCAGCTTTGTCGGCACAAGAACACATAGAGCGAGGGGTGCGTGGGGTAAAAGAGTGAGAGGGCTAGTTGTGGTGAGAGAGTGACTGAGGTCAGAGTAAGGCTAGGCAGGTAAGCTAAAGAAATGGATAGACAACATTCTTGATTGTGAGATAATTTCTTAAATGCATCAATGCATCAAGTAAATTTTAATTTGTAACATATTTTTAGTTAGATAATCACTCTATATGCATACATCGTCAAATTGTTTTTTAATCAATTTACATTGCAAGTGAAGTGGACTTCAATTATTACCCAATTATGCCCACGCTATCTTTTCTCTACATGTGAAATTTAACTTGCGTTATGTTTATATAACTTCAGCGAAATATTTCAAAAGCCCGTGGCAACGCACGGGCATTATACTAGTATCGATATAGGATATTGGATATGAGATACACGGATGTGGACGACATAATTTGAGGAGTACCCGGCCAGTGCCCGTGGACACGCCTGGGCGCGTCTGCGGTGTTTGAGAGCCCAGATTTATCCATCGCGGCTATAGATGCTCTTATGTCCCTTTTATTTTGAGCCAAAGTTTAACTATGAATTTAACTAATAAAATATAAATTATATGCCAAAAAGAATATATCATGGAAAACATCTTTCAAATACAAATCCAATAATATACTTTTTTAAATATACATTATATATTTTGAGTCAAATTCATGATTAAAGTTGGACCCAAAATGCTATGGGGCAGACGCAGCACGCCGACGACCTAAAAAATAAGCATCTTAAATCATCGTCTCTATCTGAAACTTCTACTTGCAATCGCGTAGCTGTTCGTTCGTGCGAGATATTAGATGCAACACTACTTAATGCTCATTCTCCTATTTGATCCCCACTCATATTTATGTTGCACTAGGTGCGCCCGACGAAGACCCGAGATTATATCAAAATGAACTACAACCATGCAGCAAGACCACACCCGGCGCTGGGAATATCGATGAGAATCGTACGAACGATGAGAAGGACATTAGCGGAAGGCACCGAATCAGACAATAGGGTTGAAGCAGAGGAAGAGAAAGAGTGGATGGACATGACGGCAGAGGTAATACTCACACCATATATAAGCGCGTACCGAGTCCCACTTGTTTTTGTATGAGATGACTACAACATATGAATACTCGTATACGATATACCATGGTTTACGACAAGCTTAGACGTCGTATTAATCTTACAGGAACAGAGAGGGGAAGTCATTCAGAGTAGCACCGGAGGGAAGCCTTGATGCGATCGAGCACGCGATGGAAGATGCAGTCAAACTCGGGAAGAATGTCGTGTTCGAACTAGCTGTGGGCATGTCCTTCAATCCTGAGCAAGAGGGTTATGAATTTTACAACGCATACTCGTGGGAGCTAGGATCGGCATCAAGCGTTGGAACAAGTACGTCGACGGCAACAACTACAAACCTAAACAAGATTTACTGTGCTCATGTGAGGTTTGTACAATAATCCGCCATCTTTATTATACGCGGAGAAGAAAGTAGATAACAATGGCTAACAGACACCTGGTTGTTATATTACATGTACGGCAAGGACAGTAAACAATTTTCAAGATCTGCTAGGATCCAGTGCCCTGCCATGGTCAGACTGATGCGGACTGAAGACGACGGCTGGTATAACGCCACTGTTGGGTTGGAGCACAATCACAAAATGGCTGAATCAATAGGGGAAAGGAAATTTTGAAAGTGCCACAACCACATTGATTCATCAATCAAAGAGTTAGTGGGCCACCTGCGTCTTAACAATTTATCACTGACAGAGGTTTACGGCATTTATTAAAGGTGTATCCAATATGAATTTTTTTAAACTGTTTGATTCATCTACACATCGGCGTAGATATTCAAGCTCATATATTTAACAAACGTGGCATATTTGATATTAATTATATGATATTTAATTTTGATTGGTGGAAAGCAATGTAGCGGTCGACAATGAGTCAATTTCTTATGAAAATTGAATTATTGATATTCCCTCATTACTTACTTCGAATTTCGTATATACAAATGCAACCATGTTCCTTATCAGCATAATTACAGAGCTATTTCTTGAATTTTAAAATAGACATCTTGTTTTTCACTTATTAAAGGTGTATCCACTATGAATTTTTTTTAAACTGTTTGATTCATCTACACATCGGCGAAGATATTCAAACTCCTACATTTAACAAATGTGGCATATCTAATATTAATTATATGATACAATATTGATTGGTGGAAAGCAATGTAACCGTTGACAGTGAGGCATTTTTTGTGATTTCACTAGTTTGCGGGCTTCTGCGACATACTCCCTTCACTCAAAATAATGTAGTGCATAGAGATTTTTTGAAAAGTCCAACCTCATAAACTTTAATCAAGTTTGTGGAGAAAAATATTTATATCTAAAATGCCAAACATGTATAATTAGATCCATCATAAGATGTAGTTTTATGTACGGAAATGTTAACGCTCACACGTGTGGGCGTTTGTATCTCGCCCACACGCGTGGATCCGCGTCTGTTCGTGTGCGCACGAATCTTGACATGTTTCTAGTGCCACGTAGGACTGGCCTGGTGTGTGGGCGTTCATCCGATCGCCCACATGGCCGTTTCAACACATAGGAGGGACTGCTGTGTGGGCGTTCAGCAGTTCGCGCCACACGCCACTTTGCACGCACACAGAAGGGCTAGTGTATGGGCATTTGCCATCTCGCCCACACGCCAGTCTCCTTTCCCACACCCAAGCTGCTAGTTGCCATGTGTTTTGCAGCGCACATGGCAACTGCCCCTATTGTGCTTTATAAGCAGGTGGCAACTCTCTTTTTTACCCGAGTTGTCATGTGTTTTGCAGGGTACACGGCAACTGCCTAGTGTGCACGTAAGCAGATGGCAACTCTCTTTTACCGAGTTGCCATGTGTTTTTGCATGGTACATGACAACTGCCCTAACGTGCACGTACATGGCAACTGCCTAGTGTGCACGTAAGCAAATGGGAACTCTTCATTTTTACATGGCATCTGCCCTAGCATGCTTGTGAGCACATGGCAACTCTCTCAACTACCTAGTGTTAGTATGTGGCAACTCCTAAAGTTATGAAATCATGGCAACTACATTAGATCAGACCATACATGGCAACTGCAGTTGAGCAACCATGTCAACTGCAGTTGTCCGACATGGCATCCGTAGTTCAGCGACATGGCAACTGCAGTTAAACGAATATGGACGAGGGTCTGGACCATGGCAACTGCGGGCGAGCGGGGACCGTCACGCGTGGCGTGCGGGACCAGGAGGGTACGAGGCCTAACATACTGGCGTGTGGGCGTTATCAACTTCGCCCACACGAACGCGCGTGAGAGTATCGGGAGGGGAAAAAAGAGGTGTGTGGGCATTACTTGTTTTGCCCACACGTAGGTGTGAAGGCTGTTCCTTTTATACACCACACAAACTATGTGGGCGGACTCCCTAACACCCACACGTGTGGCACTTATCGGTGTCTTTTATTTATTATATTTTTGGTATTGTAGATTTAAATAGTTTCCTCTGTAAATTTGGTCAAAGCATACAAAATTTGACTTCTAGAAACTTTATATGCACTAAATTATGAAACAGAGGGAGTACATATGTATATATTTATGGCGGTGTGGATGTGTACGTGTCTATGTATTATGCATACCTGGTATTTTAAAATTAAATGTTTTGTACCTTCTTATTTAAGTATATTTTTTCTCTTTGCACAGTTGGACTCCCACTTGATTCGATAATGTAGGCCGCGTCATGGTAGCACACGGTAGTTGTGTAAGCTTGCATTTAAGCACCTTTACATTACATGCATGTATATGTGCACGGTTAGAGCATTCTTCAATAAAAAATATAGATGTAAAAATATTTAACATTTGCATCTTCGGAGGCCCAAAATCTCTCTCCAACAGATGATGTCGATGCAAAGAAATTTACATCTTCGCCTCCCAGAGATGTAAAATACAACACTTCCTGATGCAAATATACATCTTCACCTACAGGAGATGCTAATTTGCCATCCGCGCGCCAACCGTCAACTGCTCTTCATTTCATTCCCTCCCAACCATTCTTCTTCCTCCCGCCGCCCCGTGATTCGGCCGCCACCCACTACAGCGCGCCGCCGCCGCCCCGTGACGGATTCGTCATCTCCTCCACCCCGCCGCCGATCCTGCCGCGATTCGCCCGCTGCCCACCGTCCTCCGCCGCGAATCAGGCAATTTTCCGTCCGCCGCCGCAGCTTGATTCGACTCCACGATCGCCTCAACTTCCCCCGCACCGCCCCGTCACTGCCCCACCGTCACACCGTCGCAGCATCTGCCATGGCATCAACCTCATGGTCGTCGCCAAGCACCACCACCCCGCCGTCGCCAACCACCACCGAGTCGCCGCCCCGCTGTCGCCTAAACCTACCCTGCCCCACCGTCGCCAATCGACTACCATGTCGCCATGCCACCGAAGAAGACCCCGAAGAGCAACACGGGGTTGTTCGACGTGAGGGAGAAGCCCTCCGGCAACTTCGAGGTGGAGTTCAGCGACGTCAGCCGCCGCTTTTGGCTTTGCACCTACCTGACCATCCACAAGGATGCGCGTGTCTAAGACGTGGCGATGTGGTGTGACACGTCGATGTGGTCGAAGGGGGTCTCGTTCACCCATAAGATGTACCACCCCCCGATGGCCGTGCGCACTATGCATAGTTTTGGTAGAAAGAAAAGATGAGGATCTATCACTCTCTCCCTCTAGCCCCCCGCCCCCCCATCTGATATAATTCAAAAAACGAAGGTTCCATATGATATATGAATGAAGGGGTGAGTTGGCAACCTTTCGTGAAACCAGGAATAAAAATCACCTTGGTTTCTCGTTCAGCCGTAAGAGGAGTGCCATACCGTGTGCACTATGTGACGTTCTGACCAAATTGAAAAATGAGGGTCGGTCGCTCTTGCCCTCTTTCCCATCAACGACAAGTAAGAGCCGTCGATATGCTCACAGTCTACGTTGCTTCAAAGGGTTATCGATCCTTAAAAAAAGGGTTCCTATTGTAGGTGTATTGGTAGTTCCCGCGGTGCATGACGGAGGTTCCGCATGATATATCGATGCGGTTGAACGGGGTCTCGTTCACCCATAAGACTTGCCCCCCACCCCGGACACCCCAATGATGCAATTGTATTGTATGTCGATCTCACATCCTACATCAATCATCTCACTTTCTCTTCCTACCCATCATCTCTCAAACACTCCATTTGGTAGCCAATCTCGCGCCTAGAAAGAAAGGATCTTATACACCCGGAAATTTGGTAAATCTGTAGTTGCTTACGGTTCTCAAAGAGTAAAACAGCTGCCCCACGTGATTGCAACATATACGACCATTAGAAAATGGAGGGTCGGTTCTGGTTCACCGATAAGACGAGTGCACCCCCCCCCCACGTTAAACTATGTGACGTTTTATCAAAATTGAAAATGAGGGCCGATTGCTCTGTACCTCTTCCCCATCAACGGCGATTGATAGTCGTCGATATGCTCACGCTTTCCGTTATATGGAAGGGTTATCCTTCCTTAAGACAGGGTTCCTACTGTACGTATGTTGGTGGTTTTCCCAATGCGTAATTTAGGTGTCGGGTGATATGTAGATGGTGTTGAAGGGGGGCCTCGTTCACCCATAAGATGTGCCCCATCCCCCGAAAGCCCGTGTGCACTATGCATTTTTCTCTCTCGCCTTCTTTCCCATCAACAACGAGTAAGACCGTCGATATGCTCATGGTCTATGTTGTTCGGAAGGGTTCTCGTTCCTTCAAAAATGGTTCCTATTGTAGGTGTATTGATGGTTCCCTTAGGTGCATGACGGAGGTT
>NC_041393.1:726958835-726959485 GCF_002162155.2 Triticum dicoccoides | reverse complement strand
GTTCACCCATAAGGCGTCGCTTGCATCCAAAAGCGGAGGTTCCATACAAACTTTGAATGCAGTGGGTGCGTTGGAAACCTTCTGTGAAACCAAGAATGAAAATATCACCTCGGTTTCTCGTTCACCCGTAAGACGAGTGCCATCACGTATGCACTATGCGACGTTCTGACCAAATTGAAAAATGAGGGTCGATCGCTCTCGCCCTCTTTCGCATCAATGAAGAGTAAGAGTCGTCGATATGCTCACAGTCTACATTGTTTTGAAGGGTTATTGTTCCTTAAAAAATGGTTCCTAATGTAGGTGTATTGATGGTAGCCGCGGTGCATGACGTAGGTTCCGTGTGATATGTCGATGCGGTCGAACGGGGGTCTCATTCACCCATAAGACCTGCCCCCACCCCGGACACCCTAATGATGCAATTGTATTGTATATCGATCTCACATCCTACATCAATCATCTCACTTTCTCTTCCTATCCATCATCTCTCAAACACCCCATTAGGTAGCCAATCGCACGCCTAGAAAGAAAGGATCTTATACACCCGGAAATTTGGTAAATTTGTAGCTGCTTCCAATTCTCAAAGAGTAAAACACCTGTGCCACATGATTGCAACATATACGCCCATTAAAAAATGGAGGCTCGGTTCTCAT
>NC_041393.1:726947930-726958723 GCF_002162155.2 Triticum dicoccoides | reverse complement strand
AAATTGAAAACGAGGGTCAATTGCTCTGTACCTCTTCCCCATCAACAACGATTGATAGCCGTTGCTATGCTCACGGTCTCCGTTATATGGAAGGGTTCTCCTTCCTTAAGAAAGGGTTACTCATGTACGTATGTTGGTGGTTCTCGCAATGCGTATCTTAGGTGTCGCGTGATATGTAGATGGTGTCGAAGGCGGGTCTCGTTCACCCATAAGATGTGCCCCTGTCCCCCGAAAGCCCGTGTGCACTATGCATTTTTTTTCTCTCGCCTTCTTTCTCATCAACGCCGAGTAACAGTTATTGATATGCTCATGGTCAATGTTGTTTCGAAGGGTTCTCATTCCTTAAAAAAAGGTTCCTAATGTAGGTGTATTGATGCTTCCCTTAGTGCATGACGGAGGTTCCGTGTAATATGAAGATGCGGTTGGGGGGGGGGGTCTCGTTCATGTTGGGGAACGTAGTAATTTCAAATAAATTCCTAAGCACAAGCAAGATCATGGTGATGCATAGCAACGAGAGGGGAGAGTGTTGTCCACGTACCCTCGTAGACCGTAAGTGGAAGCGTTATGACAACGCGGTTGACGTAGTCGTACGTCTTCACGATCCAACCGATCCAAGTACCGAACGTACGACACCTCCGAGTTCAGCACACGTTCAGCTCGATGACGATCCCCGGACTCCGATCCAGCAGGGTGTCGGGGATGAGTTCTGTCAGTATGACGGCGTGGTGACGATGATGATGTTCTACCGACGCAGGGCTTCGCCTAAGCACTGCTACGATATGACCGAGGTGGAATATGGTGGAGGGGGGCACCACACACGTCTAAGGAACGATCACGAATATCGACTTGTGTGTCCATGGGGTGCCCCCCTGCCCCGTATATAAAGGAGCAAGAGAAGGAGGGCTGGCCAAGGAGGAGGAGGCGCGCCCAAGGGGGGAGTCCTACTCTCACCGGGAGTAGAACTCCTCCTTTCCTAGTAGGAGTAGGAGAGAAGGAAGCGGAAGAGAGAAGGGAAGGAAGGAGGGGTGCGGCCCCTCCCCCTAGTCCAATTCGGACTAGGCCTTGGGGGGGCGCGCGGCCTGCCCTAGGCAGCCCCTCTCTCTTTCCCGTATGGCCCAATAAGGCCCAATACTTCTCCCGGCGAATTCCCGTAACTCTCTGGTACTCCGATAAATACCCGAATCATTCGGAACCTTTTCGAAGTCCGAATATAGTCGTCCAATATATCGATCTTTACGTCTCGACCATTTCGAGACTCCTCGTCATGTCCCTGATCTAATCTGGGACTCCGAACTCCTTCGGTACATCAAAACTCATAAACTCATAATAAAACTGTCATCGAAACCTTAAGCGTGCGGACCCTACGGGTTCGAGAACTATGTAGACATGACCGAAACACGTTTCCGATCAATAACCAATAGCGGAACCTGGATGCTCATATTGGCTCCTACATATTCTATGAAGATCTTTATCGGTCAAACCGCATAACAACATACGTTGTTCCCTTTGTCATCGGTATGTTACTTACCCGAGATTCGATCGTCGGTATCTCAATACCTAGCTCAATCTCGTTACCGGCAAGTCTCTTTACTCATTCCGTAATACATCATCCCGCAACTAACTCATTAGTTACAATGCTTGCAAGGCTTATAGTGATGTGTATTACCGAGTGGGCCCAAAGATACCTCTCCGACAATCAGAGTGACAAATGCTAATCTCGAAATACGCCAACTCAACATGTATCTTCGGAGACACCTGTAGAGCTCCTTTATAATCACCCAGTTACGTTGTGACATTTGGTAGCACACAAAGTGTTCCTCCGGTAAACGGGAGTTGCATAATCTCATAGTCATAGGAACATGTATAAGTCATGAAGAAAGCAATAGCAACATACTAAACGATCAAGTGCTAAGCTAACGGAATGGGTCAAGTCAATCACATCATTCTCCTAATGATGTGACCCCGTTAATCAAATGACAACACATGTCTATGGTTAGGAAACATAACCATCTTTGATTAATGAGCTAGTCAAGTAGAGGCATACTAGTGACATTATGTTTGTCTATGTATTCACACATGTATCATGTTTCCGGTTAATACAATTATAGCATGAATAATAAACATTTATCATGATATGTGGAAATAAATAATAACTTTATTATTGCCTCTAGGGCATATTTGCTTCAGTCTCCCACTTGCACTAGAGTCAATAATCTAGTTCACATCGCCATGTGATTTAACACCAATATTCACATCTGTATGTGATTAATACCCCATAGTTCATATCGTCATGTGATCAACACCCAAAGGGTTTACTAGAGTCAATAATCTAGTTCACATCGCTATGTGATTAACACCCAAAGAGTACTAATGTATGATCATGTTTTTCTCGTGAGAGAAGTTTAGTCAACGGGTCTGTCACATTCAGAGCTGTATGTATTTTGCAAATATTCTATGTCTACAATGCTCTGCACGGAGCTACTCTAGCTAATTGCTCCCACTTTCAATATGCATCCAGATTGAGACTTAGAGTCATCTGGATCGGTGTAAAAGCTTGCACCAATGTAACTCTTTATGACGGGCTCTTTTATCACCTCCATAATCGAGAAATATTTCCTTAGTTCTCACTAAGGATATTCTTGACCAATGTCCAGTGATCTACTCCTAGATCACTATTGTACTCCCTTGCCAAATTCAGAGCAAGGTATACAATAGGTCTGGTACATAGCATAACATACTTTATAGAACCTATGACTGAGGCATAGGGAATGACTTTCATTCTCTTTTCTATTTTCTGCCGTGGTCGAGATTTGAGTCTTACTCAATTTCACACCTTTGCAACATAGGCAAGAACTCTTTATTTGAGTGTTCCATTTTGAACTATTTCAAAATCTTGACAAGGTATGTACTTACCGAAAAACTTATCAAGCGTCTTGATCTATCTCAATAGATCTTGATTCTCAATATGTAAGTAGGTTTACCGAGGTCTTTATTTTAAAGAACTCCTTTCATATACTCATTTATGCTTTCCAGAAAAATTCTACATTATTTCTGATCAACAATATGTTACTCACATATATTTATCAGAAAGGCGGTAGTGCCCCACTCACTTTATTGTAAATACAGGCTTCACCGCAAGTCTGTATAAAACTATATGCTTTGATCAACTTATCAAAGCGTATATTCCAACTCCGTGATGCTTGCACCACTCCATAGATGGATCGCTGGAGCATGTACACTTTGTTAGCACCTTTAGGATTGACAAAACCTTCTAGTTGCATCATATACAACTCTTTTTTAAGAAAACCATTAAGGAATGCAATTTTGACATCCATTTGCCGGATTTCATAAAATGTGGCAATTGCTAACATGATTCGGACAGACTTAAGCATCGCTACAGTTGAGAAAATCTCATTGTAGTCAACACCTTGAACTTGTCGAAAAAACCTTTTGCAACAAGTCGAGCTTTGTAGATAGTAAAACTACTATAAGCATCTTTCTTCCTCTTGAAGATCCATTATACAATATGGCTTGCTGATCATCGGGCAACTCCACCAAAGTCCACACTTTGTTGTCATACATGGATCCCATCTCAGATTTCATGGCTCAAGCCATTTCGCGGAATCTTGGCTCATCATCGCTTCCTCATAGTTCGTAGGTTCATCATGGTCTAGTAACATGACTTCCAGAACAGGATTACCGTACCACTCTGGTGCGGATCGTACTCTGGAAGACCTACGAGGTTTTTTAGTAACTTGATCTGAAGTTTCACGATCATCATCATTAGCTTCCTCACTAATTGGTGTAGGAATCACTGGAACTGATTTCAGTGATGAACTATTTTCCAATTCAGGAGAAGGTACAATTACCTTATCAAGCTCTACTTTCCTCCCAGTCACTTCTTTCGAGAGGAACTCCTTCTGTAGAAAGGATCCATTCTTAGCAACGAATGTTTTGCCTTCGGATCTGTGATAGAGGGTGTACCCAACAGTTTCCTTTGGGTATTCTATGAAGACGCACTTCTCCGATTTGGGTTCGAGCTTATGAGGTTGAAACCTTTTTCACATAAGCATCGCAACTCCAAACTTTAAGAAACAACAGCTTAGGTTTACTGCTAAACCATAGTTCATACGGTGTCGTCTCAACGGATTTAGATGGTGCCCTATTTAAAGTGAATGCAGCTGTCTTTAATGCATATCCCCAAAACAATAGTGGTAAATTGGTAAGATACATCATAGATCGCACCATATTCAATAAAGTGCGGTTACGACGTTCGGACACACCATTACGCTGTGGTTTTCCATGTGGCGTGAACTGTGAAACTATTCCACATTGTTTAAAATGAAGGCCAAACTCGTAACTCAAATATTTCTTCTCTATGATCAGATTGTAGAAACTTTATTTTCTTGTTACGATGATTCTCCACTTCTCCCTGAAATTCTTTGAACTTTCCAAATGTTTCAGACTTGTGCTTCATTAAGTATATATCCGCATATCTGCTCAAATCATCTGTGAAGGTCAGAAAATAACGATACCCGCCACGAGCATCAACACTCATTGGACCACATACATCGGTATGTATTATTTCCAACAAGTTAGTAGCTCGTTCCATTGTTCCGGAGAATGGAGTTTTAGTCATCTTGCCAAAAAGGCCTGGTTCGCAAGCATCAAATGATTCATAACCAAGCGATTCCGAAAATCCATCTTTATGGAGTTTCTTCATGCGCTTTACACCGATATGACCCAAACGGCAGTGCCACAAATAAGTTGCACTATCATTATTAACTTTGCATCTTTTGGCATCAACATTATGAATATGTGTATCACTATGATCAAGATTCAATAAACCATCACCATTGGGTGTATGACCATAGAAGGTTTTATTCATGTAAACAAAATAACAATTTATTCTCTATCTTAGATGAATAATCGTATCACAATAAACATGATCTTATCATATTTATGCTCAACGCAAACACCAAATAACATTTATTTAGGTTTAACACTAATCTCGAAAATATAGGGAGTGTGTGATGATGATTATATCAATCTTCGAACTACTTCTAACACTCATCGTCACTTCCCCTTCAACTAGTCTCTATTTATTCTATAACTCCTGTTTCGAGTTACTAATCACAGCAACCGAACAAGTATCAAATACTCAGGGGCTACTATAAACACTAGTAAGGCACACATCAATAACCTGTATATCAAATATACCCTTGTTCAATTTGCCATCCTTCTTATCCACCAAATATTCAGAGCATTTCCGCTTCCAGTTACCATTTCCATTGCAGTGTAAGCACTCAGTTTCAGGCTATGGTCCAGCTTTGGGCTTCTTCGCAGGAGTGACAACTTGCTTGTCTTTCCACTTGAAGTTCCCTTTCTTTCCCTTTGCCCTTCTCTTGAAACTAGCGGTCTTGTCAATCATCAACACTTGATGCTATTTCTTGATTTCTACCTTCGTCGATTTCAACATCACGAAGAGCTCAGGAATCATTTTTTGCCATCCCTTGCATACTATAGTTCATCACGAAGTTCTAGTAACTTAGTGATGGTGACTAGAGAATTCTGTCAATCACTATCTTATCTGGAAGATTAACTCCCACTTGATTCAAGCGATTGAAGTACCCAGACAATCTGAGCACATGCTCACTAGTTGAGCGATTCTCCTCCATCTTTTAGCTATAGAACTTGTTGGAGACTTCATATCTCTCAACTCGGGTATTTGCTTGAAATATTAACTTCAATACCTCGAACATCTTATATGGTCCATGATGTTCAAAACGTCTTTGAAGTCCCGATTCTAAGCCGTTAAGCATGGTGCACTAAACTATCAAGTAGTCATCATATTGAGCTAGCCAGACGTTCATAACGTCTGCATCTGCTCCTGCAATAGGTCTGTCACCTAGCGGTGCATTAAGGACATAATTCTTCTGTGCAGCAATGAGGATAAACCTCAGATCACGGATCCAATCTGCATCATTGCTACTACATTTTTCAACACAATTTTCTCTAGGAACATATCAAAATAAACATATGAAAGCAACAATGCGCGCTATTGATCTACAACATAATTTGCAAAATACTACCAGGACTAAGTTCATGATAAATTTAAGTTCAATTAATCATATTACTTAAGAACTCCCACTTAGACAGACATCTCTCTAGTCATCTAAGTGATCACGTGATCCAAATCAACTAAACCATCACTAGTAGAAAACCACCCATTAGTCCCGGTTCGTAAGGGCCTTTAGTCCCGGTTCATGAACCGGGACTAATGGGTCGTTACTAATACCTCCACCCATTAGTCCCGGTTCAATCCAGAACCGGGACCAATGTGCCTCCACGTGGCTCTGTGCGCCCACCCCAGTCAGGGGGCCTTTGGTCCCGGTTGGTGGCACCAACCGGGACCAAAATGCATCCACGCGTCAGCATTCCAGTTGCTGGGGTTTTTGTGTTTTTTTGAAAGGAGGGGAGGTTGGGGGTTTTGGGGGGTTAATTTAATTAGGTGTTTCATATATTGTGTTAGCTAGCTAATTAATAGAGAGAAGTGTCCTCTCTTATGTCCGTGCTTGGACGCTACGTACTATATATACATAAGTGATCGAGAGAACCATTCAGTACAGAAGTTCGTCATGCATACCGAGAGAAGTGATCGATCGACCTCTCCTTCTCCAAGAGGTTGGTCGAACAACAAGTTTTCGTATCATGTATCCGACGCTACTGGCTACATACATGTACAATATGTATAAGATCTCTTATAATTACAAACCCCTAGCTAGCATTTGAAATCAATTTCCACATGGTACTCTCCGGTTTTACTGATGAAGTGGTCAAGAAAGAATCCCGCCAATTCCTCTTGAATTGCTTTCATGCGATCTGGTTCTAGGAGTTCATTCCGCATCTGCCACGTCTAATTTGAAGAAGGGGGCTAATTAATACATATATATGAATGAAACTCAACAGAAATGATGGTGTAATAAAATGAAATTATGAATATTATTGCTTACGCACTTCATATTGTCTTTGAGAGTAGCCCCGCTTGTTTTTCAAAGTCGCGGTGTGGATGAACTCGCACACGTAGTATCCACAGAAATCATTCCCTTCCTCCTGCCACAAGCACTTTACGAGAAATAGAGGTCAATCAAACTTATAATGAAGCAGTATAAATGGCATTGATGAAAGTATAGCTATATATAGAATCAACGGGCCAGAGATGCGCGCAACTAGCTAGCCAGTAGTACTTACTTTCGGGTATGTATATCGCAGCTCCTTCGGCAGTCCCGGAGCTTCTGCCGTGAACTGTTTCCAAACCCTGCAAGACAAAGAAAATAATTATTATTACTTGAGATATCAGGAAATGAACAAAAAGTTACCGATATGGTGCGATAATTATGATCGATTGAACTTACTTGCTGAGCATTTCAGTCCTGTCCGCATAGGTTTTGGGATCTTTCTATCTCGAGTCTAAGACGGTTACTAGTCCACGCTCAAGCTTAATCTCCAGAAGAATATAGTGGTACCTGCGCACGCATGCATAACTCATCAATTACATTACTATAACCTCGCTTGAGTAATAAGGGAAACCGAATATGCACACGACAGTAACACTCACGGGCCGTTGTAAGGAAAGAGTATGGTATCTTTGTTTTGATTTTTTATCAACGATCGTAGCAAGTTGTCCTCGGCCTCTTTGACGTTCTTTTCAACCAGAAATACATCTATGATATTTGTGTTAATGAACCCAATATCATAAATTTCTTGTTTTTTGCACTCGACGATCTTCAATCTGCATAATATATTGAGGATAATTAATTATAAATACATGCATGCAATGAAAGAGCCGAGCTATATAGAGAGACTTAATGACAGAAATAGGTACTTACAGGCAGTAGCAAAAGACCATTAATTTATCGAGGGCCTTTTGATTGAAGAACTCGAAGAACTCCTCAAATGGAACAGTCAACAGATCATTTGCAACGAGATCGTGCTCCTCTTTAATATGCAGATACAAAGCATTCTTACCATCAGACTCTCTGCAGGTTTCCATGTACCAATTATGGAATCTTCGCATCATTGTTGTCAGAGATTTTTCATCTTTGACGAGAGGCTTCCCGTACTCGTATCCGTGTCCGTCCACCTTCAAGAAATCAGGAAGTGCATCGTCAGGCAGGTAATCGTCAAGATTGCCATAACCGGCCACCGTCCCCGGAGCATTAGACACATTGAGTGGGGGGCACGATTGCTGTGCTTGTTCGCCGAGCTGGGCAATTTTTTACCCCTTTGCTCGTTGTTTTGACCTTTTAGCACTGACAGTAGTTCCCGACCGCTGGGCTTGGAGATATGTCTGTTCAGTAATGCACTCATAGTTGGTTCTCGGTGGAGACTTTGGTGGTTTCCTTAGGGCATCGATAGTGCGCTTTGCTTTCACCGGATCTACCTTCTCCTCCGGAGGTGGATGTCTCTTTGTTTTCACCCCTTCAAAGAACTCCTTCACGTGGGCCTGCACAATCGTATCGTTTTCCTCCTCGGACCTCTTGTACGGTAACTTCTCTAGAGGCTTGAGAGATGATGGACCGTATTTGTATTGCCTCCCGCCTCTGGTTGTGCTGCTAGACGCCGGAGCAGACGGAGCGGCTGCGGCGTCTGTCTTCTTTCGTGCTTGCTTACGAGGCGGAGGAGAAGGAGTACGACGCGCCGGAGCAGCCGGGGCAGCGGCGGGTCTCTTCCGCCCTTGCTGGCGAGGCGGAGAAGGAGGATGCTGCTGGCTGCTCGGGAGCGCCGGCGCAGGCGGAGAAGGAGGCGGAGTGCCGCCATGCGCCGGAGAAGGAGGCAGAGTGCCGCCACGCGTGCCCTGATCGTCACTCGCCGGAGGAGGAGGCGGTGGAGGAGGCGGAGTGCCCTCACTCGCCGGAGCAGGAGGAGGAGGCGGAGGCGTCCAGTTCAGAAGGTTGATGAGCTCCTTCTTCCATAGGCATGGAGTCTTCAGAGCAGAACCCAGCCTAGTCTCCCCTTCACCGGTAGGGTGGTCAAGCACGAGGTCCTCAAATCTCTCCGTTATTTCATCCACCATCACCTTAGCAGATCCTTTTGGAATCAGCTGGCAGTGATAAGTTGTGCCGGGTCCACTAGGATAAACTTGGCCAACAGCCGCCTTGACCTTCAAATTCATCCATCGCGCCATCATGTGGCAATTTTGAGACTCCGTGATACCATCCACGGGATAGCTGGCAGGAGCCGTCAAGACATGCTCCGGCTGAAGCAGCTCGGTGGAAGCCACGCTGCTTCTCCGCTGAGATGGCGGGGTAGCTTCGGGAGAAGCTTTGGCATGTCGTTTGTTGCGATCTGCTGCTTCTTGTTCCTCTTCTCGATCCTCTAGCCCCATTACCCTTCCAAGCAGCGCCTGCATTTGGTCCTGCTCCAGTTTCTTCCTCCTCTCGTGGGTTTTGTAACCCCCTGCGTCCGGAAAACCAACCTTCCACGGAATGGAGCCTGGCGTGCCTCGTGTCCGTCCAGGGTGCTTGGGATTCCCAAGGGCCATTGTGAGCTCGTCCTTCTCCCTGTTTGGAAGGAACGTCCCTCGCTGCGCTGCATCGATATAGTGTCGAAGGTTCTTGATTGGTGTTTGCAGTTGCTCGTCCGTCCACTGACACTTCCCTGTTACAGGGTCCAAGGTTCCGCCAGCCCCGAAGAACCAAGTCTGGCAACGGTCTGGCCAGCGCATTGTCTCTGGTTCGATCCCTTTTTCAAGCAGATCATGCTCAGCCTTGGACCACTTAGGCCGGGCTTTGAGGTAGCCACCTGACCCCGTGCGATGGTGAAGCTTCTTCTTCGCAGCATTTTTCTTGTTTGTCTCCGACATCTTCTTACTCTTTTCCAATGTCTTGTGGGCCACAAATGCGGGCCAGTGATCTTTAATCTTCTCATATTTGTCGATGAATTCTGGTGTCTTTTTTTCCTTGACAAACTGGTTCAGCTCTTTCCTCCACCTCCTCATTAGGCCTGCCATCTTCTTAAGAGCACAAGATTTGATTAATTGCTCTTTAACTGGCTTCTCCGGATCCTCCTCTGGCGGTAGGGTGAAATTTTCCTTCAGCTCAGTCCAAAGATCTTCTTTCTGCATATCATTGACATAAGACACCTCAGTGTCTTCATCCTTAGCAGGCTTATACCATTGCTGGATGCTGATCGGGATCCTGTCCCTAACAAGAACCCCGCACTGAGCAGAAAATGCCTTCCTTGTCCGGATGGGTTCAATCGGTTCGCTGTCGGGCGCGATTTCTATGATCTCAAACTTTTCATCCGAGCTCAACTTTTTCTTCGGGCCTCGTCTCCTTACCGAAGTTGTGCTCGATCCGGAGGGCTAGAAATTATAAGGAAGAAAGACGACAGTAATTAATATGTGTACATATACCAAAACAATGGATGCATCAATTAACTAGTCAGCACGGGCTTAACTAATATATATATATACCTGGCCGGACTCGGTTCGGTGACCGAAGCAGTCAGCACGATCTCCTTCGTCTTGTACCTCCATTGTGTCACCGGAGCCATCATGAACATAGTCCTCCTCTTGTACCGGCATTAATGGGTCGAAGCCACCATCATAAACATAGCCCTCTTCTTCATCTAGCTTATCAACGGTGTCGAGGAGAAATGACGCAACATCATCACTTGATCCATTTGCGATTATGTCCCCCAACATCGCTTCTGTTTCTTCGTCTCGGGAGTGCTCCATAGTTTCTGCAAATATTTACAACATGTCAATTATTATTCAAACATGGTACAGA
>NC_041393.1:726946539-726947920 GCF_002162155.2 Triticum dicoccoides | reverse complement strand
CTCCATTGTGTCACCGGAGCCATCATGAACATAGTCCTCCTCTTGTACCGGCATTAATGGGTCGAAGCCACCATCATAAACATAGCCCTCTTCTTCATCTAGCTGATCAACGGTGTCGAGGAGAAATGACGCAACATCATCACTTGATCCATTTGCGATTATGTCCCCCAACATCGCTTCTGTTTCTTCGTCTCGGGAGTGCTCCATAGTTTCTGCAAATATTTACAACATGTCAATTATTATTCAAACATGGTACAGATGGATATATATATATATATATATATATATATATATATATATATATATATATATATATATATATTAGTGGCAAACGTAGAACTAGCTAGCTAATCACAATAAGGAATCATGTTAGTGGCCTCGACACAACGCTTCAAGGGTTTGGGGTGGCCTCGACGATAACGCTCTTTTAACTTGATAAATTTGGGTGGCCTCGAGAGAATTAATTTGTCGGGTAGGGGCGCGGAGGGAGGGGGTAGGAGACCAACATCGTTTTCTCTCTAGGGTTTGGGTGTCCTCGAGAGTTTTGGTCGAGCGAGAGGGCCAAGGGGGGTGCTGCAGTTGTATAAGTTACCACGGTCGAGAGGGGGTATATATATATATCGACCGCCCCTCATGTCGAAGTTATCTAGAGGGGGTTATATCGACAACGACGCGACATACATATCCATGGGAAAATAATGTTATCGGGGAGGGGGTATCGGTACCACCCCCTAGCTCGTGTTGAAGTTTCTTCTTTCTCCTCTATTCCTTTCTTTCTTCTTCTCCTCTTCTTTTTCTTCTTCTCCCTCGAGAAAGGAAAATAATTAAGGAAAAGGAAGGAAAGAGAAAAAGGAAGAAGGAAGAAGAAGAAGAAGAAAAAGAGGAGAAGAAGAAAGGAATAGAGGAGAAAGAAGAAAAAATAGAATTTCTTCTTTCTCCTCTATTCCTTTCTTCTTCTCCTCTTCTTTTTCTTCTTTTTTCCTCTTCTTATTTATTTCTCCTCTTCTTCCTCTCCTCTTTTTCTCCTTTCTTCCTTTTCTTATTTTCCTTTTTCCTCTCATTCTTTTAGTATTGCTTGTTTTAAAAAAAAATTCAAATAGAAAATTTCGAAAAAAAACAAAGGTTTTGCCTAATGCATTGTTCATATGAATATACAAACATTTGCATATTATACAATAATTAATATCACCAATAGATACAATAAATACAGAGCGATGAAGAGCCAATAGATACAAAAAATCTATGAACAGAAAAAAAACATGAACAATAAATACACATATGAACAATAAATACATATATGAACAAAAACATGCTCTGAACAATTTTTGAACATTACATACACATAGCCACATACATACACATATACATTATATATATATAT
>NC_041393.1:726876991-726945081 GCF_002162155.2 Triticum dicoccoides | reverse complement strand
TGTTTTCTGCATTATTTATTTTCTTTTGTTTTTTGCTTTATTTTTTAATTCTTTTTGCTTTTAGTTTTAGGAAAATTATAAACTTTCCACTTTTTTTGTTTTTTTGTTTTCTTTATTGCTTTATTTATTTTATTTTGTTTCTACTTACAACAAAATACTTATTGTTGCTATTTTTAATTATTACGAGGGCCGAACCATAAGACATTAAAGCATTTCAAATGAACTCTGAAAAAGTTGAAAGTTGGTATGGTATCATAAATTGACCCACACATAGCATGTGCATGTACAAAACGGACAATGGTATCATACTCGTCAGTTACAAAGTTGGCATGGTATCATCATAATAGTTGCGGGAGAAAGTCTTCACTTTTTCTTCGCTTGTGTCATTTGCTTATTGCGCCGTAACCATGGATAATCTTCATCGTTTATCAGGATGCCGGGGTCAGCCTTGACTTTAAAGGGAGGAATTTCATGAAACTTTTCATAATCTTCAGACATGTCTGTCTTGTCCTCCACTCCCACGATGTCCCTTTTTCCTGAAAGAACTATGTGGCGCTTTGGCTCATCGTATGATGTATTCGCTTCCTTATCTTTTCTCTTTCTCGGTCTGGTAGACATGTCCTTCACATAGATAACCTGTGCCACATCATTGGCTAGGACGAACGGTTCGTCAGTGTACCCAAGATTTTTCAGATCCACTGTTGTCATTCCGTACTATGGGTCTACCTGTACCCCGCCTCCTGACACATTGACCCATTTGCACTTAAACAAAGGGACCTTAAAATCATGTCCGTAGTCAAGTTCCCATATGTCCACTATGTAACCATAATATGTGTCATTTCCCCTCTCGGTTATTGCATCAAAGCGGACACCGCTGTTTTGGTTGGTGCTCTTTTGATCTTGGTCAATCGTGTGAAATGTATTCCCATTTATCTCGTATCCTTTCCAAATCAATACAGTCAAAGATGGTCCCCTGGATAACAAGTACAGCTCATCACAAACAGTGTTGTCACCTCTGATACGTGCTTCCAACCAACTGTTGAAAGTCCTGATGTGTTCACATGTAATCCAGTCGTCGCACTGCTCTGGGTGTTTGGAGCGCAGACTGTTCTTGTGCTCATCGACATACGGGGTCACCAAGGTAGAGTTCTGTAGAACTGTGTAGTGTGCTTGAGACCAAGAATATCCGTCCCTGCATATTATTGAGTCCCTTCCAAGCGTGCCTTTTCCAGTCAGTCTCCCCTCATACCGCGATTTAGGGAGACCTATCTTCTTAAGGCCAGGAATGAAGTCAACACAAAACCCGATGACATCCTCTGTTTGATGGCCCATGGAGATGCTTCCTTCTGGCCTAGCGCGGTTACGGACATATTTCTTTAGGACTCCCATGAACCTCTCAAAGGGGTACATATTGTGTAGAAATACGGGGCCCAGAATGACAATCTCGTCAACTAGATGAACTAGGACGTGCGTCATGATATTGAAGAAGGATGGTGGGAACACCAGCTCGAAACTGACAAGACATTGCACCACATCACTCCTTAGCTTTGGTATGATTTCTGGATCGATCACCTTCTGAGATATTGCATTGAGGAATGCACATAGCTTCACAATGGCTAATCGGACATTTTCCGGTAGAAGCCCCCTCAATGCAACCGGAAGCAGTTGCGTCATAATCACGTGGCAGTCATGAGACTTTAGGTTCTGAAACTTTTTCTCTTCCATATTTATTATTCCTTTTATATTCGACGAGAAGCCAGTCGGGACCTTCATACTAAGCAGGCATTCAAAGAAGATTTCCTTCTCTTCTTTGGTAAGAGCATAGCTGGCAGGACCTTCATACTGCTTTGGAGGCATGCCGTCTTTTTCGTGCAAACATTGCAGGTCCTCCCGTGCCTCAGCTGTATCTTTTGTCTTCCCATACACGCCCAAGAAGCCTAGCAGGTTCACGCAAAGGTTCTTCGTCACGTGCATCACGTCGATCGAAGAGCGGACCTCTAGGTCTTTCCTGTAGGGTAGGTCCCAAAATATAGATTTCTTCTTCCACATGGGTGCGTGTCCCCCAGCGTCACTCGGAACAGCTAGTCCGCCGGGACCCTTTCCCAAGATTACGTGTAAATCATTGACCATAGCAAGTACGTGATCACCGGTACGCATGGCGGGCTTCTTCCGGTGATCTGCCTCGCATTTGAAATGCTTGTCTTTCTTTCGACATTGATGGTTGGTCGGAAGAAATCGACGATGGCCCAGGTACACATTCTTCCTGCAGCTTGCCAGGTATATACTATCGGTGTCAAGTAAACAGTGCTTGCATGTGTGGTATCCCTTGTTTGTCTATCCTGAAAGGTTACTAAGAGCGGGCCAATCGTTGATGGTCACGAACAGCAACGCCTTTAGGTTAAATTCCTCCTATTTGTGCTCATCCCACGTACGTACACCGTTTCCATTCCACAGCTCTAAAAGTTCTTCAACTAATGGCCTTAGGTATACATCAATGTCATTGCCGGGTTGCTTAGGGCCTTGGATGAGAACTGGCATCATAATGAACTTCTGCTTCATGCACATCCAAGGAGGAAGGCTATACATACATAGAGTGACGGGCCAGGTGCTGTGATTGCTGCTCTGCTCCCCGAAAGGATTAATGCCATCTGCGCTTAAAGCAAACCATACGTTCCTTGGCTCACTTGCAAACTCATCCCAGTACTTTCTCTCGATTTTTCTCCACTGCGACCCGTCAGCGGGTGCTCTCAACTTCCCGCCTTTCTTACGGTCCTCACTGTGCCATCGCATCAACTTGGCATGCTCTCCCTTTCTGAACAGACGTTTCAACCGTGGTATTATAGGAGCATACCACATCACCTTCCCAGGAACCCTCTTCCTGGGGGGCTCGCCGTCAACATCACCAGGGTCATCTCGTCTGATCTTATACCGTAATGCACCGCATACTGGGCATGCGTTCAGATCCTTGTGCACACCGCAGTAGAGGATGCAGTCATTAGGGTATGCATGTATCTTCTGCACCTCCAATCCTAGAGGGCATACGACCTTCTTTGCTGCGTATGTACTGTCGGGCAATTCGTTATCTTTTGGAAGCTTCTTCTTCAATATTTTAAGTAGCTTCTCAAATCCTTTGTCAGGCACAGCATTCTCTGCCTTCCACTGCAGCAATTCCAGTACGGTACCCAGCTTTGTGTTGCCATCTTCGCAATTGGGGTACAACCCTTTTTTGTGGTCCTCTAGCATGCGATCGAACTTCAGCTTCTCCTTTTGACTTTCGCATTGCGTCCTTGCATCGACAATGACCCGGCGGAGATCATCATCATCGGGCACATCGTCTGGTTCCTCTTGATCTTTAGCAGCTTCGCCCGTTGCAGCATCATCATGCACATCGTTTGGTTCCTCTTGATATTCAGGAGCATCACCGTATTCAGGGGGCACATAGTTGTCATCGTACTCTTCTTCTTCGCCATCTTCCATCATAACCCCTATTTCTCCGTGCCTCGTCCAAACATTATAGTGTGGCATGAAACCCTTGTAAAGCAGGTGGGTGTGGAGGATTTTCCGGTCAGAGTAAGACTTCGTATTCCCACATACAGGGCATGGACAACACATAAAACCATTCTGCTTGTTTGCCTCAGCCACTTCGAGAAAATCATGCACGCCCTTAATGTACTCGGAGGTGTGTCTTGAACCGTACATCCATTGCCGGTTCATCTGCGTGCATTATATAATTAAGTGACCAAATTAATAGAAGTTCATCATCACATTAAAACCAAAGTACATACATAGTTCTCATCTAACAACATAAAGCTCTGCAGAGCATCTAAATTAATTAAACCATACACTGAAACTATGTAAAACATTTCAATGCGAAAACAAATGCGATCATAATCGCAACCAATGTAACAACTGATCCAATGGCATAATGATACCAAGCCTCGGTATGAATGGCATATTTTCTAATCTTTCTAATCTTCAAGCGCATTGCATCCATCTTGATCTTGTGATCAGCGACGACATCCGCAACATGCAACTCCAATATCATCTTCTCCTCCTCAATTTTTCTAATTTTTTCCTTCAACAAATTGTTTTCTTCTTCAACTAAATTTAACCTCTTGACAATAGGGTCAGTTGGAATTTCCGGTTCAACAACCTCCTAGATAAATAAAATCTATGTCACGTTGGTCGGCATAATTGTCATAAACAATAAATGAACCAATAGTTATGAAAAGATAATATATACCACATCTGAATCATAGACAGGACGAGGGCCGACGGGGGCGGATACCAAAACCATGGCACTATATAAGATGCAATAATAAAAGTAAGAAAATTATACAAGTATCTATATAAACATACAAGTAAGAGTTTTTTTTCCTTTCAGAAAGAAGATAAGAACAAGAGGCTCACCACGGTGGTGTCGGCGACGCGGGCGATCGACGTCGGTGAAGACGGGGACGGGACGTGACGGACCGCTAAACCTAGACAAATATTGAGAAAAATGGAGCTTGGAGGTGGAGCTTGGAGAGGAGAAAGCTTAAGTAGTGTGGCTCGGGCATTCCATCGAACACCTCGTGTGCATAGGAGGTGAGCTAGAGCAACACAAAGCTCTCTCCTCGCCGGCCACGAAAAACAGAGCAGTGAGAGTGCTCTGCTCGCGGGGTATATATAGGCAATTAATTGGTCCCAGTTCATGGCATGAACCGGGACTAAAGGGAAGCCTTTGGTCCCGGTTCATTCCCCCAACCGGGACCAATGGTGGTGGGCCAGGAGCAAGGCACATTGGTCCCGGTTCATCCCGCCAACCGGGACCAAAAGGTCCAGACGAACGGGACCAATGGCCCACGTGGCCCGGCCGGCCCCCGGGGCTCAAGAACCGGGTCCAATGCCCCCATTGGTCCCGGTTCTAGATTGAACCGGGACTAATGGGCTGGACCGGCCTGGACCATTGCCCCCTTTTCTACTAGTGCATGTCCGATCATCATGTGAGATGGAGTAGTTTCAATGGTGAACATCTCTATGTTGATCATATCTACTATATGATTCACGTTCGACCTTTCGGTCTCCGTGTTCCGAGGCCATATATGTATATGCTAGGCTCGTCAAGTTTAACCTGAGTATTCCGCGTGTGCAACTGTTTTGCACCCGTTGTATTTGAACGTAGAGCCTATCACACCCGATCATCACGTGGTGTCTCAGCACGAAGAACTTTCGCAACGGTGCATACTCAGGGAGAACACTTCTTGATAATTTAGTGAGAGATCATCTTAAAATGCTACCATCAATCAAAGCAAGATAAGATGCATAAAGGATAAACATCACATGCAATCAATATAAGTGATATGATATGGCCATCATCATCTTGTGCTTGTGATCTCCATCTCCGAAGCACCGTCGTGATCATCATCGTCACCGGCGCGACACCTTGATCTCCATCGTAGCATCATTGTCGTTACGCCATCTATTGCTTCTACGACTATCGCTACCGCTTAGTGATAAAGTAAAGCAATTACAGGGCGTTTGCATTTCATACAATAAAGCGACAACCATATGGCTCCTGCCAGTTGCCGATAACTTCGGTTACAAAACATGATCATCTTACAATAAAATATAGCATCACGTCTTGACCATATCACATCACAACATGCCCTGCAAAAACAAGTCAGACGTCCTCTACTTTGTTTTTGCAAATTTTACGTGGCGACTACGGGCTGAGCAAGCACCGTTCTTACCTACGCATCAAAACCACAACGATAGTTCGTCAAGTTAGTGTTATTTTAACCTTCGCAAGGACCGGGCGTAGCCACACTCAGTTCAACTAAAGTGAGAGAGACAGACACCCGCCAGTCACCTTTAAGCACAAGTGCTCGTAACGGTGAAACCAGTCTCGCGTAAGCGTACGCGTAATATCGGTCCGGGCCGCTTCATCTCACAATAGCGCTGAACCAAAGTATGACATAATGGTAAGCAGTATGGCTTGTATCGCCCACAACTCACTTGTGTTCTACTCGTGCATATGACATCTACGCATAAAACCTGGCTCGGATACCACTGTTGGGGAACGTAGTAATTTCAAAAAAATTCCTACGCACATGCAAGATCATGGTGATGCATAGCAACGAGAGGGGAGAGTGTTATCCACGTACCCTCATAGACCGTAAGCGGAAGCGTTATGACTACGCGGTTGATGTAGTCGTACGTCTTCACGATCCAACCGATCCAAGTACCGAACGTACGACACCTCCGAGTTCAGCACATGTTCAGCTCGATGACGATCCCCGGACTCCGATCCAGCAGGGTGTCGGGATGAGTTCCGTCAGCACGACGGTGTGGTGGCGATGATGATGTTCTACCGACGCAGGGCTTCGCCTAAGCACCGCTACGATATGACCGAGGTGGAATATGGTGGAGGGGGGCACCGCACATGGCTAAGGAACAATCACGAAGATCAACTTGTGTGTCTATGGAGTGTCCCCCTGCCCCCGTATATAAAGGAGCAAGGGGAGGAGGGCCGGCCAAGGAGGAGGAGGCGCGCCCAAGGGGGGAGTCCTACTCCCACCGGGAGTAGGACTCCTCCTTTCCTAGTAGGAGTAGGAGAGAAGGAAGGGGAAGAGAGAAGGGAAGGAAGGAGGGGGTGCGGCCCCTCCCGCTAGTCCAATTCGAACTAGGCCTTGGGGGGGCACGCGGCCTGCCCTCGGCAGCCCCTCTCTCTTTCCCGTATGGCCCAATAAGGCCCAATACTTCTCCCCGGCGAATTCCCGTAACTCTCCCGTACTCCGATAAATACCCGAATCACTCGGAACCTTTTGGAAGTCCGAATATAGTCGTCCAATATATCGATCTTTATGTATCGACCATTTCGAGACTCCATGTCATGTCCCCGATCTCATCTGGGACTCCGAACTCCTTCAGTACATCAAAACTCATAAACTCATAATAAAACTATCATCGAAACCTTAAGCGTGCGGACCCTACGGGTTCGAGGACTATGTAGACATGACCGAAACACGCTTCCGGTCAATAACCAATAGCGTAACCTGGATGCTCATATTGGCTCCTACATATTCTACGAAGATCTTTATCGGTCAAACCGCATAACAACATAAATTGTTCCCTTTGTCATCGGTATGTTACTTATCCGAGATTCGATCGTCGGTATCTCAATACCTAGCTCAATCTCGTTACCGGCAAGTCTCTTTACTCGTTCCGTAATACATCATCCTACAACTAACTCATTAGTTACAATGCTTGCAAGGCTTATAGTGATGTGTATTACCGAGTGGGCCCAGAGATACCTCTCCGACAATCGGAGTGACAAATCCTAATCTCGAAATACGCCAACTCAACATGTACCTTCGGAGACACCTGTAGAGCTCCTTTATAATCACCCAGTTACTTGTGACGTTTGATAGAACACAAAGTGTTCCTCCGGTAAACGGGAGTTGCATAATCTCATAGTCATAGGAACATGTATAAGTCATGAAGAAAGCAATAGCAACATACTAAACGATCAAGTGCTAAGCTAACGGAATGGGTCAAGTCAATCACATCATTCTCCTAATGATGTGACCCGTTAATCAAATGACAACACATGTCTATGGTTAGGAAACATAACCATCTTTGATTAATGAGCTAGTCAAGTAGAGGCATACTAGTGACATTATGTTTGTCTATGTATTCACGCATGTATCATGTTTCCGGTTAAAAGAATTGTAGCATGAATAATAAACATTTATCATGATATGAGGAAATAAATTATAACTTTATTATTGCCTCTAGGACATATTTCCTTCAGTTCACCCATAAGACGTGGCTTGCATCCAAAAGAGGAGGTTGCATACGAACTCTGAATGCAGTGGGTGCGTTGGAAACCTTCTGTGAAACCAGTAATAAAAATGTCTCCTCGGTTTGTCGTTCACCCATAAGTTGAGTGCCAACACGTGAGGACTATGCGACGTTCCGACCAAATTGAAAATTGAGGGTCGACCGCTCTCTCCCTCTTCCGCATCAACCAAGAGTAAGAGCCATTGATATGCTCACAGTCTATGTTGTTTGGAAGGGGTATTGTTCCATAAAAAAAGGGTTCCTACTGTAGGTGTATTGATGGTTCCCGCGGTGCATGATGAAGGTTTCGCGTGATATGTCAATGCGGTCGAAGGGGAGTCTCGTTCACCCATAAGACCTGGCCCGCCACCCCGGATGCCCCAATGATGCAATTTTATTTTATATTGACCTCACATCCTACATAAATAATCGCACTTTCTCTTCCTACCCATCATATCTCAAACACTCCATTAGGTACCGAATCGCATGCCTAGAAAGAAAGGTTCTTGTACACCCGGAAATTTGGTAAACGTGTAGTTGCTTACAGTTCTCAAAGAGTAAAATAGTTGTCCCACGTGGTTGCAACATAAACGTCCATTAAAATGGAAGGTCGGTTCTTGTTAACCCGTAAGAAGAGTGCACCCCCCGGGTGAACTATACGACATTCCATCAAAATTGGAATGAGGGTCAATTGCTTTGTACCTCTTCCCGTCAACGACGATTGATACCCGTCGATATGCTTATGGTCTTTGTTATATGGAAGGATTCTCCTTCCTTCAAAAAGGGTTCATATTATACGTATTTTGTTACTAGTAACAGAATAATATTCTGTTACCCCTTGGCCCTATAAGGGCGCGATGCGCCTACACCGTAGAAACTCCCCGACCCAGCCTGAACCTAACCCACCTCCTTCCGCCGGAGGCAGCCGTCATGGGCGAGCAAGCGACGGTGTCAGCCGGAGCGAGGGAGCCTGTGGCGCCGTGACTGGCCGCAGACGGATCCACCGCCGCCATCCCCGTCCTCGCTGGCAAAGAAACGCAGGGGTCGTGTTCCCCGCCTCATGCCTCCCTTCCTTGCCGGAGCTCCTTCGCCGGGGCCGTGATCCTCGCCTCCCGCCTCCTCGCCTCGTCGGAGCTCCTTCGACGGTGCCGTGATCCCCTCCTCCCGCCTTCCCCCTCGCCGGAGCTCCTTCGATGGGGCCGTGATCCCCACCACCAGCCTCCCCCTCGTTGGAGCTCCTTTGTCGGATCCGTGATCTCCGCCACCAGCTGCTGCCTCCCCAGACCTCGTCGCTGGAGCTCCATCACAAGAATGAGCGTCGTCGTCTCCCCAAGCTGCTTTCCTGCATCAATGGCGCCGCCTTCCAAAATTATGCCAATACACCGCCAAGGAGAGGAAGAAGAAGACGTCAGATCCAAGAACAGGCCACTGCAGGAGATGTCTGCTTCCCACACTAATACACTAATTTTCCTCAAAATTGAATCATCCTGATTACTACTGAAGCACAAACAATCAGTTCAAAATCTGGATTTTCCTTAAGAAAAATACCATGTTTGTGTCAGTTCATCAGTCCTGTTATGAAAAAGATTTGATTTAAAAATTGCACACATTATGCTCTGCCTACATGTTACACTATTAGGTTCATCAGTATTAAAAGTGTGCTGCATCAGTGACACATGTTCCTATGATGCGGAAGCTGATAGTGCATTGCAAATGCTTGCATCAGTTCATTACGCCCCTGCCACTTGATGCACAATTTGGATGTCGAGGTTACTGTCAGTACCTCTAATATGCTAGCTTCAGTTCCAATCAAAAAACATAAACTTATGCATCAGTCCAAGTAGCTACTACTATGGTTCAGCTACCACTGCGAGTTGTCTGTTATTATTTCTACTAGTACATGGCATGTAGTTGCTCAGTTCGAACGAGTAAAAAGACTGTTGTTGAAAGAAATATACACTTGTTAAACACTAAGTTCAATGATACAGAAACTAGGAGTACTTCTAATGTAGATGCATAAGTTCTAGATAAAAATAAGAGAAGACATGCATCAGTTATATATAGAACAGAAGTATATACAAGAAGTTCAATGTCCAGTTTACAAGCAGTGTACCAAATGTTCATGCATCTGTTCTAGGGAAAAGATAAAAAACTGTGCATAACAGATGCATCAGTGCTAAAAACTGTACATCAGTACATCAGTGCTGAACATGTCCATTCATCATTCGACTTAAACTACATCAGATACAAAATAGACAACAAAGTTTAATAACGTCCAGTGATGCAAGTTCAACTTGTACGTTACCTTCAATACATGACATGTTACCCACATCATGTATACGAAAAAATGCATAAAAGATTAATCCCAAAACTGTTGAATGTCATTGCAGAAAAGATTAGTGCATATTTACTAATATAAAAAGTACAAAGAATCATCAGTTCACAATCCCTCAAAAATAAATGTCAGACTAACCACAGAAGAGCTACTACGAATGAACTCTCTGTACAACTTAGTTTACACTCAAGTAATATAGTGCTAAAATATAATACCAGAAGACCCTTGAGAATAATCACAACAACAAACAAAAAAAGAAGGCAAAACTCAATGAAAAGATAACAGTTCAAGAAAACTCAGAAGAACTACAACAAAAGTATTAGTCCACATTACTGGTGGAATCTAGTACTAGATTCAAACCAAAAAAATTGACCGCCCGAAGACAAGCAGGCTCTAACGCAGGTAGATACTTGAACTCAAGCCCACGGCGGAACCGTTGATGAATCCCTAGTAATCGGCACAACGCTGATAGATAATGGAGGCAGGTCCATACAAGGAAGATGTGTCAGTACAACTACGCCCTCGGTGCGGTGCTGGTTTTTGCCCTAAAAAGATAGATAATGGGGCAAGTCCATACAAGGAAGATGTGTCAGTACAACTATGGCCCTCGGTGCGGTGCTGATTTCTCCCCTAAAAAAGATAGATAATGAGGGCAGGTCTATACAAGGAAGAAGTGTTAGTGCAAACTATGCCCTTCGGTGCGTTGCTAGTTTTTCCCCTAAAAAGATAGATAATGGGGGTAAGTCATGTTACGGACTCGTCTCCACATGCGACGCCGCGGCACGCCGCGCCGTCGCCTGCTACGGCTCATTCCTGGCCCGGCCTCGCTGGGATAGGGAAGGGGGGGGGGGTCGTAGCACTCCTTTGACAGGCGCGGTAAGGTTATTCTGTATCTCACCCCCATGCAGCCACACCCTCTAAAAAAGATGTTCTTCAGTCCATACAAAAAAATATGTAAGTACGACTATGCCACTCCATGCGGTCATATATATCTTGCCCGGATGTTTCATAAAAAAACAAAAAAATGAGAACAAAGAGAAAGCGAGGGAAGCACATTATAAGAAAGATGCCAGTTCAAGCAGAGGAGAACATTCAGTGCTAAAATAAATATTAATACTTATACGAGGCAAAAACAAAATCGTAAAAACTAGAACAAAAAAATGCTAAGAAACCAAAAAATTAACCGCCCATGGGACAGGCCAGCTCAAACCAACAGCGAAACTACCGGCGAATTCCATTGTAAACCAGACTGCAAGGCCAACCGACCAGGGCCCACAGGTCATGACAGAGAGCGAGCGCCGTGTATAAGCGCTCAGGTATGTATTCGGAGGAGTTCGACTAGTAAGACTCAACAGCGCTTATAAACAGGTCGAGAGCCCCCTGGGTTACCGAGGTGGGACTAAACGCATAGCGCACGCGCACACGGCACTGCACAGCCACACGGAAGACCTATTTGGGCCAAAAACAATGGCTTTGGGGGACGGCCCAATACAACAGTGCGACCCAATACAAAATTCCTACCATCATGCATGAACCAAATTAAAAGGGACAAATGGAGATAATTTAAAAATAACCCTCATAAAATATTCAGTTCAAAACAAAGAACGTAGAAAAGTTCAAACACATGTTCGTTGTAAAAAGTAAAAAAGTAAACAAAAAAAAATACTTTTTTGAAAGGTAACTATATAAAAGGATACTTCAACGTAGAAGATTGTAATAAAAATTTCAGAAACACATTTTCAAAAAGTTCAACTACTAAAATTCAAAAGGTTCAAGTAAAATTAGTATTGTGCAGCAAGATTAAATTCTTTATATTTAAAAAAATACTAGAAATATCACTATTCAACTAAAAAAAAATTGTGCTCCAAACTCCTGTCAATGGTAAAAAAATTCTCTACAACAAACGAATGCGGTTGGCCATTGACTTTCAAAATAGTTCAGTACTATCGTTAACAACATGCAAGTTCAACAAACTCAACCCAAGGGGTCCTACATCCATCATCAGCGTATATTTTTCGTGTCCGGGCTATGTACATGAAAATATCCAAGTAATAACAAAGGATGCGCATCAGATCAACTATAATTGTTCCAATTCAAGTATAAAAAATATATAAAAACGAAACAGTTGTGCTTGAGCGAAAATAGGAAGCATTACATTAAAAAATAGCGCATACAATAACATACGAACAAATTGTTCCAAACCATCTCGTAATAACATAGAATTCAACCATCTCACATGTACTGTTTTAAAAAAATACTGCAACATAATCAAACGCACACAAATCTCACAACCAGCGTCATTTGCCACAATTAAACCTACAACACATAAATTTTGAACGTCAGAGAGTCATCTTCCCTGGAGAACATAACCATAACCACATCTCCATCCTCAATTCCAGACTCTGCCACAAATTCCTTCCACCCAGTAGTTAGGTTGATGCAACCAACAAAGTCGATGTGGTAGGCAACTTCCATCAACTGATACCCGTTTTTGTCTGAAGTCTCCATCTTCAGTATCCCCGAACTAGGAGCAACAACCCTGATCCTGGGTGACATTTTCTGCAAATGGGCATGGGAGTAGAAAATAAAGTGAACACCTGACAAAACCGAATATTTGCACAGATCTAGCAACTATTGCATAACAAAGTGAAAAAAAATATCTGAACAAAAACAAAAACATCAAATTAACTATTGATATGTCCTGACTAAACTGAAGAAATATACATATCAATACCCCTACAGTAAAACATCTGACAAAAACAAAACAAGGATTATATAAAAAGGGATAAATACTATTAACTAATGAACAAATACGCACACAAATCCCTACTGTTAACTTCTGACAAAACCAAATAAAAACACATACCCATGATTCCTCCAAGTCCCCAACCGTCAGCTGACAAACATAGGGAGCAGGAAACCCATGGTTGATGTACAACAGCGATGAAAGTTGCCCACGATGCTGACTCTCGGTGAGCTCCAAACAAGATTCCTACACACAGCTGTCAGCTATGCGCGCCATCTTTGCGAGACACCCGCATGAACAATCTCCATGGGAATCATAGGAAAAGGGAAGAAAACAAGAGAGAGAAAAGGGAGGAACCTAGATCTGATTCTAGAAGAAGGAAGAAATGGGAGGGGGAGACTGAGCCACACACCACACATAGATGGATATAATTTATACCCAGGAAGAATCGCAGATTATAAAAATAATAAATAGGCAGGTGAGCAGCCAGTTGGTAGAAAATAGTTATTATACAAGTCATACAACATTGACCGTAAAACAGTTCAGCTTTAGATACAACAGCAGTTCAATAATTATTGGAGAGCACATATGGTAGTAGTTCAAAGTGCACATACCAACATATGTAGATAAAATAACTCATTCAGAGGTAGACAGATGAATTCATTTAGTCATTCAACCATCTGCTCTCTCACAACACAATCTTAAAAACATAAAAATTCAGTACTTCAGTCATAACGACCAAAGAAACGATGCCATTTGGCCCTGGTGGATGGATGTGGAGCCGTGGCTGCTCTCACCCTAGCCCACCTGATGATCTATATATGGTTCCGTCCCTTCCCGTCTGGGAAAAGTAGCTCCAAATCATTGGAGTTGCAAGTATCCATCACCTCGAGGGCAAGGAGTTTTTTGAACTCTGCCTCCACTACCTCCTCAGTAGCATGTTGTGCCCTCTGCCTGTGTCTGCGCCTCCTCCTACACCTCCTCTGCTCTGCTGCTACAACCCTCACGTCGAGGCATCCCCCTCCTCCTCTATGACCTCTCCCAACTCAGGATTCATCTGGCTTTTTTTTGGTGGCAACTGGTGGACTGAAAGTGGCAGAGGGCAGGGGCTTATATTGAAAGTGCAGATGGTTGGATAGGCCGCCAATAGAAACTACTTACTCTGATATCAACGCACAGTAATACAACTTTGACACGGAGAAGTCCAACTACACACACGGCAACCGTTGAAACAACACTGAAAAACACAAAACTTAATTACATAGTTTGACCAGATTACAAGAAATCATAGGCTACAGTCAGCCACCATACACCACCTCCGCCAGCGACCAAATCATATGGGAATCCGGGGTAGAAACAACTCAAAAAGGAAAATTAACAACACAAATCTATTCTTACAATCCTCATCTCTCTTCGTGCAACGCCAATTTGAAAATAAAACATCAGAAAAAGAAGAACAAATTTGCATGGCAAAACTTCTCATCAGAAATTGCAGTCAAAGAATCTCCAAAACTCAAACCCACTGATCATTCTCACATCCCCATAACACATAAAACAACAAGGAGGCATAAAATCAACGGCTACGAACACCACGGTAAACATCAACGCCCGCAACACCTCTGCTGCCAAAGGCCCACGCCGTCACCTCCGGTGACTTGAGATCGAAAAACACAACCAGGTGAGCGCGCGCACGTGCGTAACCCCGTACATGTCTCCTCCAGCAACGAATGGCCCGCAGCACCGCGCCGGAGAACCCCTGGAAGCTCCCAGTTGAATCCCCTGTTTCCGTCCGTCGAAGACGCAGGAAGATGAGTTCAGGTGGCAAACCATGTCAGTCCAACCTATCACCTTCGTCAGTTCATGTAAGGTAATAGAATAATATTCTGTTACGCGAAACAAAATAGCCTAGATGTGTGTGTGTGTGTGTGTGTGTGTGTGTGTGTGTGTGTGTGTGTGTTTGTGTGTGTGTGTGTGTGTGTAAAGAAGGGCCCTGCAATGTAGCACTACATTGACCATGAGATTCGTACACCATGTAATGATTATTAAAAAATCTGTTGGGAAAAAATGCAGCAAATGAATACTGGATGTACAAGTGTATGCTCGCTTAAGCAACTAGCATGTTCCATTCTAGAGCAAACTAAAGTACTAAACCATGGAGTGGAAATGCAGAGCAAGATGGCCATGAGAACGAATGGTGACTGGGGAGAGCATGATGCGTTCACTTTAACCGATCAGTCATTTTTACACATTAGATATAATGCATTCCGTTCTTGGTCATTTTTATCTTCACTGGTTCTGCGTATCTACAGCCTGCAGGGGGGGTATCTGCAACAGTGCCATGATAACCGGTCCGGCCACCTGGCTGCCAAGTCTTGTATTTTGATGGGCCTGGGACCAAATCTTCACATATCCAGTGCAAGTTGGGGTATGGTGGAGTGCAGTTTTGCAAGTTTGGGACTAAATCATTCTTCCTATCTACAGTCTGCAATAACATGAAAAGGCAGGGGGTATCTACAAAAGTACCACGACAACCGGTCCGGCCACCTGGCTACCAAGTGTCGTGCTATGATAGGCCCAGGACCAAAGCGTCACATCCAGTGCAAGTTGGGGTATGGTGGAGTGCAGTTTTGCAAGTTTGGGACTAAATCATCGCGTTCTATGTAAGTTGAGGTACTTGGGGTGCTTTTAACTCTACAAAGTTTGGTCAAAATCAAACTTTGTAATGTTTGACTAACTTTATATTAAAAAAATATCAACATTCACAATATGAAATCAATATTATCAGATGCGTCGTGAATGTATTTTCATAATATATAGTTTTAGTATTTTAGATGATCATATTTTTTTGTTATAAATTTGGTTAAACTTTGAGTAGTTTGGCTTTGACCAAATTTTATGGGCGGTGTAAAAAAACGGAGCGAGTACTGATCACGCATGCTGCATGCTAGCCGTGCTCACTAAACACTCGATGCATGTAAGAGATGGCCTAATACTCAGCTAATCACTGGTCAGCTAATCATTAGTCCAAGCTCATCCAAAAAGGGCCTTACGCACAAGAAATAGGAAACTCCGTGAGAGAAGAAAGCAGGTCATGTCTTAATAGTGAAGACCTAACTACTAGTATATGAGTAGGTTGAGAGCCCGGTTGCAAAAATTCATACAACCAGCAGTAGGCTATATTATTAGCCTTGCTTTGATGGAGGATAAGAAAATGAAACTGAAACACACACATACAACAATATTTTTTTAATGCAGCAGTGTGATTTGACATTCATGCGGTGGAAATGAGTGTATTAGTGGACAAGCGAGGTAGGTTAGTACCAATGCAACTTGGTGTCATGTTTACTTGGGCGTACTAAGCTATGATAGCTTGTCCTTCAGTCCACATCCAAAGAGGACCTGGTCCTCGAATGCTCACAATATATAATGTGGTTGATGTGAAACTTTGGTTGTAAATAAAACATTTAATACAAACATGTTTACGGACTCTCGTGCTTCTGTTGGAAAACACTAGGAGAATAGGACCGGAGAATCCTATGTTCATGCTTTTATTTTATGGTGGAACACACTAGGCATGTCGGACTTCTCACTAGAAGAATAGGATCGGAGAATCATATATTGTCGGACTTCTCACTCGATAGTCCACCAAACTTCTCGCTCATTCTTTTCTTCAACTTCAAAAACTTTCCAAAAAGAAAATACAGCCAATGACGCCTTCAGAAAAGAATCTCTTTGTGATCATGCTCCTAATTGTCATCGTGGCCGCCGGTACGTATGTGCACATGTATGAAGAGTGGAAGTATAAGTGAATTGGCTGTATCTTTCCTAGCAACTTAATTCATTTTGGCGTTAAATTGGCTGGTTCATGCTACTTATATTAATGATATGTTGTTTCGATTAATCTTTCGACTAATTATAAACACGTTCTTGCATCGCGTGTGCTAGTATGTTCAATACCCTGCATGCACGCAGTGGGCGTCCATCGGATACTCTTTGCACACACACCTAAGCAGCAATTATCACAGACAGTGCCTTGGCGCCAATGGCTACGGTTGCAATCATGTATGCCAACCTAAAAGCCCAACACCTTTTCTGGCGCTTGTGACGACTTTAAATGCTACTGCTATTCCTACTGCTCCTATGAGATTGTTACTCGTCCTAGCACTCTGATCCATTCATGATGCAACGATCCTCCCAGTGTGGCACGTGTATCTTAAATATAAATTATCCCTTCCTAGCTCTTATGTAATAATGCATATATAACAGGGTTTTTAATAAACAGGAAGGGTTACCACCCCTGCTAGTTAAATATATATTGAACAATTAAAGCATAAGAGAGAAAGAAAGAAGATCATAAGGATGGATTACAAAAGGGCAGCCAGCCATTGCTCAATTAGAGTGAAAGTAACCTTTCTTTTCTCTATCTATGGACAACCAAGGGATTTTTGTTCTTGAAAACTGCTCAACACGCGTGCCAAGTTAGCTTAAAATCCATTCATTACTTGTGTTGCTACAAATGAAATTGTTGGACTTGCGGATCAAAATAAAATTGACTTTTCTCGAGAACACATATACATACATACATACATACATACATACATACATCCATACATACATACATACAGACATATATATGTGTGTGTGTGTGTGTGTGTGTGTGTGTGTGTGTACACACCAATGCACACACCTATTCGATTTGTCCCACCAACATGTCAGGTGGATTTTTGACGATGAAAGCAAAAATGATCTAAATATGATGTTTGGATCCATAAATAAATCTCAACCTGCCAGCGAGAGTAAATAATATTCGTAACTTCAAACCATAAAATGATGGGACAAATCCTATATGGCTTGAGGCATCGATGTGATACAAATTTTAGAATTAGAACCCTACAATGGTGTTAGTATCACTGTATCAGGTAGTAACTATTTGATGCCCTCCCATGCAGAACCACTAACTTAAACAGCTCAACACTGAACTTTTAGTCACTCTTATAGGAATATTTACATCATATAATTTCGTGCAATGTAATACATTGTTTGCCTAAACTTAAGGTTATTCGTAAATACGTCTGGACCTCCCATTCACGGTGCCTGAGTGGTTGATTGCTTCTGTTAGTTTGATCTCATTAGTTAACATGAGGTCCAGTGACACCAAGTTGTTGGGACAGTCACCTCCACATGGGCATTATATATGGTGGTAGATGGTGATGTGAGAAACATCGTCCAGAGAACCTGTAAAAATAACATGTTTCATATGATCCAATATATTTCTGGTAGTACATATATATACAAGTAAAAAGTGAGTACCTCTTATTTATACTTGAATTGCGTCACCGTGCAATATAGATACCCTGGTTGGTAATTGATTTGTAGATATCTTGCCACTCACACTAGTCACTAATTCACTGATAGATATATATCTTACTGCTCCTATTAGTCTCAGTTTCACTCAAATGATCGTGGAAAATACAAAAAAAATCATTTTTTATCAACAACACTGATAAAAATATCCCTCAAACATTTATTGGGAACAACATATGATCATTTATTCGTAACATTTAGATTGCATGTTCTAACTGGCAATACTAGATAATAGACCTTTCTAGCCGGCCAATCACTGCTAAGTGTCCCTAAGCCATCAGTGAGCAAGATTCACTCTTGGGTTTTAGGCTGGTCGTAATGGAGTATCATAAGCGGTATCATATAGATGCCAACTAGACTTTTTGGATGATGTGGCACACAATTAAATGAGGGAAAAGAGGATGTGATATCATATCAGGCTGCTGCCATTCCACTGGTGCTTAGATGAGGTGCTAAGCATATTCAATAGCTTAGCAACTATACTCCTCAATGCATATGTGCTTAGTTTCTTGTAGCTAAGCTTCCTTCCTTTAATTATTTAGCAACTAAAGTTCTTCATGCATTGGTGTTTTTTTTTCATTTAAACGTTTTGCCTAGGTTCATTCACTTAGCATTTTTTCTTCCTTGAGTCACCATACTCATCTCTCTCCTCTTAATTAACTTGCCACATCAGACTTTTTGCCTACATGGCAGGCTTAACACCTATACAAGGTGAAGCATTGGGAGGGGCCTCGTGATACCGTATCATATTATATGTTGTACTACATTGTGCCATGCATGGAAATTAATAAGGCAAGCTAAAATACTAACTTATGATACTATGCATTACGGAAGTAGTATCATATGCATGATACGATTAAATGATACTCCCCGTTACGACCAGCCTTAAACCTCGCATCCTGACAATTTTTGGATCGTTATGGCCTGGCAGTTCCTTACTGGGAGTGATGCCGCATATTACCGTTGGATAAATCCAAGAGCCCACAGTGGCGTTTCACTGTCAGGTGGAGACACAAGGACTGAGATCCAGTGCCTTGACAGAGCCCAGGCACCGACGAACAGTGTGGTGCCTTCACTACCTGCACCAATTTTCCTTCTACAAAAGAATGCAAGGATTCGGCCCCTCCACCAGATTTTCCTTTGGCTCCGCAGTAGGCCACACCACAATGGGATCCTCACGATCCAGCTCGTTGGTGGTGGGCTAGCTAGCTCCTAGCACCATGGCTAGTGCAGGCCCAGCTTTGCCAGCAGTCGGCCAGCTTGAGTTGGAAAACACTAGGGGATAGTATCATATGTTTATGCTTCTACGGTGGAACACACTAGGCATGTGTGTGTGTATGTGTGTGTACATCCGGTCGTCCATCACATCTTTTTGCAGAAACCCCCTGCCATTTCTATTAATTAACCCGTAGTCCATCTTTAAGTGAGAACGAATTGTTTTTTCGTGTTTTACACAAAACCTCCTGCCTTTTATATTAATCAACCCGTGGTCTGTATTAAAGTCAGCCGGATCATTTTTTGTTTTAACAGAAAACCACCTAACTTTTTGATTAATCAATCTGCAGTTTATCTAAAATAAAATTATACATATCTTTTAAACCGTAACTCTGATTCTAACATGTTATATATGAAATTTGATTTAAAAATATGTAGAATCTAAATATGGTATTATTTTTAGCTGTTAAATATTTCTAAATATTATTTTTAATGCAAACTTAATATATAATGCAAGATCCATTTTTCTTTCATACCAGCGGCGATCCGAATTGCAAATGAACACACATTAAAACCCGATTGTGAGAAAAGAAAACATCGATAACACTCATGCACACCTCTGAAAAAACTCGCGGGGAAAACAACATATTTCTCATCTTATTGTGAGCGAGTGTGCGTGCGCGAGCGAGAGAGAGACGCCTTAGGACTGACCACATTCAAACACGTTTTCGCTGTGAGAGCACTGAGGCTACCATTGGCAACACAAATGTGATGCCATGTGAAAATAAAGGACGTGAACCTATTAGTGTATTGAGTCATGATTATTGGATTAAGATCATGTGTTATTTTTCTCTCCCCATGCACGGGCTCTTTTGCTAGTGTTAGACTTCCTCTCATCGATCAATCTCTAACCTGCTTGCGCATTCTTCAACATAAAAAACTTCCATAAAAAACAACCAATGGCGCCTTTAGGAAAGAATATCCGGAGCCACGCTCCTAATTGTCATCGTAGCCGCCGGTATGTACTTGCACATGTATGAACTGTTGTAAATATAAGTCTGTCCTAACAACTAATGTATTGGCATTGAATTGGCTGGTCTATGCAACTTAATATGTTGTTTTGATTAATATTTTTTGAAAGATGTTGTTTTGATTAATCTTTGGGCTAATTAACCACATTCTTGCATGTGCTAGTATGTCCACTATCTTCAATGGCGTTTGTATGCCACGAGCCGAGTCAATGCAAGCACCCGAGCCAGAATTATAGAGGACCGTGCTTTGGCCTTACCCACGGTTGCGATCATACATGCCATGATGAAAGCTCTGATAACGTGGGGGGCGATTGTGACTGTGACTTTAAATGCTACTGCTATACATGCTAGTCTGAGATGTTGTTGTTGCTAGCGCGTCGATACAGCCATGATGCAATGATACAAGCTTGACGCTTCTTAAAAATAAATGTAAACCACCCCTTCCCGGCTCTTATGTAATACTGTAATACACACTCTCCTACTAAAAATAAAGTCATTTAAGGGTGAGATTCTTTTGAGATATGAAGTTGTTTTACTGCCTGATCGTTTCTTATCCTGTTAGTTGTCATCAAGTCCCGATGTAATGTTAATCGTGCCTCGCACCGTATTGATAGAGAGTCCCTCGTACCATGGATGGAGGCCGTCGCGCCGTAGGACGTCATGGTGAAGTCCGTCGAGCCAGACTCCATCGCGCTCGCGCCGTAGATCGTCCTCTCGCCAAACCCATCGCCGGAATCCGTCGAGGCATACTCCATCGCACCATAGATCGTCGTCTCGCGAAACCCATAGCATTCCTCCTCACCGGTGTCCGTCCATCTCGTGCGTCCTATAGCTACAGCACAGGCGCAGGGTTGCCGATGCAGATACACACATCGCCTACATAACTTGGAAAGCTAAGTCGCTGGAGCAGATCCCGGCATACAGAAAGCTAAGTCACTGAATGAGAGTAGTATTAGTTCGATCAAGATTAACGGGCTGTTTGATTCGGATGATTGTAACGTAACTTATTTACGGAAGGTAATAGAGGCCGTTGGATAGTGTTTTTTAGGCCTCATGTAATCGGATCACATGGTAACGGATACCCGACTTCACAAAAGCGATAACGCTCGAACCGCGATGCTTTCAATAATCATGCCTAATAAATCATACCACGACTTCATATCAAAATTAATCTTTCCCAACGCTCATGCCTGGTGCCTGCACATAACAATCTTGTTGCATAGATGATCTCATGATCATCTTGCACAAGATTTGAACCACAACTGACATGAATTAGAGCAAACACACCTTGAGTAATAAATATGTCAAACATAGTAGTCTTGTATTTGCTTGAGATAGCACTAGGCCTTCATTTGGGATGAAGCCCTTCTTCTTCTCTGGTTTGCTCTTGTTGCTTGCGGAAGGAGCTAGAGACCCCTTCCCGTGGTTGGCTGTGCTGGCTGGGATTGGGCAATTAAAGGTGATATGCATATGCATCCATTATCACTTAGTGTCCCATAGGGACTTGTCCTCTTATATATTTTATAAGTACAGTGCCACAGGGGGACCTACCTGTCAGATGATATTTATGTTGGTGCCCCCACTCAGGGCAAAATGTCATACTGTAGCAATTCTGTAGCTATTGTTGCTGCACTATAGCAGCCTTAATAATTTATCTTAGTTGACCTAGGTTTAGCCTAGATCAAATCATCCAACATTCTCCCCTTCATCGTAAGGCTAAACTTATAAGCCCACTTCTTAATAAAATGGCATGCGAGATAAAAGGATTGCAACGTCCGTTAGTACCGCATAACCCAGTTACTACAATATACCACGTCATCTCGAAATGTAACTTCTTTAACTTAGGAGGTCCATGAACTTAATTCTTACTTGAAAAACTTATGAGCTCATCCCTTTGTTGGAACTTATACAGAGCCAATAAAATACAATGGTCAATTAAGTACCATTGATCTAACTGACCACAGTACATCGTTCCGTCGAAGGAACAAACTAGTTTAGGTTTATGGGGAGATGGTGTTGCAATGGTCCCAAGACTGCAGTTTCTCTTCATATATTCTTGCGCAAATCCACATGCGCATGCTTATGAAAAAAAGAGATATATGTTTTGTTTCCAGAATCGTAATTTGTCCCTTAATAGTAGCCTGCCATTTATTCTTTATGTCGACAACATTAGAAGGCAAGTCTCTTTAAATATGATACTTAGCTTCAATGTCTTTAGCATAACACTTAAGCATCAGTCATTAATCTTATATAATGCTCAACACTTATGCCTTAGATTTAATACTTGTTTGTTGAGCCTTAAAACTTAATTCATCAAGGCCTTGAACAAGTTTGGTTCTGGAATTAATCTTTCACAATGCCGTATGTCTGACAGATATCTTTTGACATGTTACTCGAATACTCTGCACTCTTAAATAAAGAGTCCTAGGATAACTAATCTTAAGAAAACTCCTCATTCTTTAAATTCATATGGATCAGGGACATGAATCCATATCTCAAAAATTTAGGGATCAAAGCATGTCACGACTTTAGTTTGCATCTTTAACGATGCCAGAAGGAGATTGGGTAGAGCAATTCCACAATATGGCTCCCACACAAGGATAAAACTTTTGTGGATAAAACTTTTGTAAACTCACACTGGTCCACAACTTGGTGGTTACCATTATATTTAAATGCGAGCATGCAATCCCTTAATGTGAGTTATCACACATCATTCCTTTAGTGCTTACGCCAACAAGGCAAAGCTTTCCTTAATAATTTTCCAGAGGTCCAGTCCTGGACTTATGTCTGTTAGTTATCCCAGTCTAATAAACTTAAAAGGGCACATAATAACTTAAGCATTAGTGATAACATGAGAAAACTTATTTCCCTTTGAGGGAGTGAACATAAATCTTTAGAATGAACTTTAATACTCCCTTATATGGACCAAACATAGTGAATGTTTAAAATGCAAAGAAGATTCACTCGTACGTCGAGGTGCTATACAAACGGTTTTTAACGCCTTTCCGCAACGGCATTTGGAACCGCCGCCAAGTGAGTGTGGGTGATAGGGGGGTCCTTCCCACATGACCCAGAAACCGTCGGGGATAGTGTGGCACCCCGGCTCTGAGCAGCCGGTTTACCTTGCATTGCCAACCCAGAGATCATGTCTTCTGGCAACACACAACATCTTGGTACAGAAATCACCACTTTATTGAAACTAGCGGAAGCACAGTGTTACATTACATCAAGTAGTGAGGCCAAGCAGCACACTCAGTGCGGCTGAACAATATGTACATTATTTAGTGAACATAGAGGGGAACTCGAGAACAACATCTACACGGCAGCGGAATAACGACGTAGAGGGACTCCATAGCACAGGGACACCGATGTGGACACGGTCTAGACACAGCAGCACTCTGATCCAGTTGTACTTGCAAGCTCGCAACAAGCAAAACCATAATGGCAAACAACATCATGACATTTGAACGAGTTCAATGCGAATATCAACATGCTACTCATGGAGTGACCAAACTTGTGCATCGAGTCACTCGGACTCTCTTAACAACAGGTTGCCTCGCAACCGAATAGTGATCACGACAAACCACGAACAGAACCACACTGGGTTCAACAGGTTACCTCGTAACCCAAACAGTGATCGTTCTCGGATCACAAATAGTACCACAACTGTCAGTCTTACTGACATCATCATAACTCAACAGTGCAATGCAAATAACTTAGTGTGCACGATTATTTATGAAAGTTCATCCATGGTGTGACTTACTTCTGAACTGGGCCCTTATCCGCGGGTGCGGCTATCGATAGATTAATACACTCTGCAGAGGTAGCACACTTTACCCACACCACGGAACCCATGGCCTCGCATTCCCATTCGGGTAGACCAATGGCATGCCGACAGAACCCTCCGATTGCCATGGCACTCTTACGGACACTCCGACCAACTCCCCTCTGGGATCAGTCCTAGGTGACCTAGCCTACCAAAGGCAAAACTACCACCTTCATGGCAAACAAACAGTCCCAGACGGGGACACGGTACCATAATAACAACAGGTCCACAAGATTATGTCTGCTTACCGGGCCAGGGTAACGCACGCACACAACCTTCCCTAGTTGGAGGTACCAACAAGAGGCATGACAACGGAACGACTACGACCTCCCCATACTAAGGAAAATGTGGTTGCACTTGGCAGCCCGATTCAGTGGCACCATGACCCGACCAACTTTTAAGTTCAAGTTCAATTATCTCATGGTTGACTTGAAAATAAAAATGCTCGAGTCACAATATGCCATGATCATGCAACCATGTATCATGCATCATATATCACTTTAACAATACCAGATCAACCTTATTCGAAGTTCTACTTGCACAAGCTCAACTTGCAACATTCCTGCTCCTTTCTTACTGGTTATTTCTACTCATTACTTTAGTTGTCATTTATCAAATAAAACTGATTTTCATATAGCAAAAATAATGCTCATGCTCATAATACCATAGTCATGACAAAATTTACTTAGATCAACTACTCAAGCTATAACTCACTAGTTCAAGCATTCATTTCTGTTAACTAAGCATTTTGATCATAACAAACTAAATAACACAAGCATCATTTATTTTTAATACTATATGCAATGAATATCATATAAATTCAAGTAGAAAATCATGGATATTGCAACAACACCATGATCATGTTGTTGTGGCTTGCCTTAGTGCAGAGGAGCTTCACACTCCTCCTGGATGCCTTCAAGACAAGCTTCACCTTCTGAAAAAAATTCAAATGACAAAAAGAAAATATTAAGAACACTTCTGAAAATTACCAGAAATTCTAGGCATCAAGGAAAAATCCCATCTTGGGTGTGCTGCTAGGATTTCCCAGTTAGAACAGAATGCAAAAAGAATCAACTCATTTGGACTTGTAGAATAAAAGTTATAGCTAGTCAAAGTTCTGGTCAAATTTGAACTAAATTTGAATTAAAAAGAAAAACCAGGGGGTGACGTCGAAAGCGTAAAACGCCAGGGAGCCACCACTCATATCGCTTCGGGCGCGGCCTGAGTGGCTGACAGCAGGCCCCGACTATCAGGACGGAGGGGGAGAGAGAGAAATAGAGGCGGGCAGCGCACCGACATCGCTTTCTCCGGCGAGGAGTGCCCGACGACGAGATCTAGAGGGATAGGATTAAAGAGGAGGTGGAGACGCACCTGCCCTACCCTTAGCGTGGCTAGGGGTGGCAGGATGGGTCGGAACGGAGCTCTCCAGCGGCAGCAGCGGGCGGAGCTCGTCAGGGATGGTGGTTCCGGCGACGCAGGGCCAATCCAGTAGCTTCCACTACAAAAAAAATACACTTCCGTGATGATACATGTTTGTCACAGTAGGTCGCGTTTTTTGTCATGCATGCACATCTATGATAAATTTATGACAGAATCAAGATAGTCATACCTGTGCTGTCGTAGAAGTGTTCCATGACATTACCAAAATTATCATCACAGAAGTGTCCACTTCCATGACGATAAATCGTGCGTCACAGAAGTGCTTTCGTCAAGGGTGACCGACACGTGGCATCCACCATAATGGAATGCCGTTAAGCTATCGGGTCGGGTTTTGGATCCGATAACCCGTTAACAGCCCCGACCAATGGGAAATTTCCACGTGTAAAATTCTTATTGGCCGAACAAAACACGTGTCAGCTCGTCAGTGGGTCAGATAGGCGCCTATGATATGTCGACACGTGCCACAACCCACCACTGGCATATTTACCTTACAAAGCCGGCCCGTTTGACTTGGTCAAAAGTTAACGGGCTGGCCCATGAAAAGCCTGTTAATGGTCTCTTCGCAAGTAGCCCATTTTATGGCCCGTTAACTCACGGCCCATTAGGCACTAAAGGAAATCGGCCCAACAACGTCATGTGGGCCGTCGAATATAACACCAACCCATTTCACCCATGTATGGTCCACGACGTCTTTCGGCCCATATGAGGCCTTCGTATGTTTTGGCCCTTTACAGGCCCATGGTGACTCTAGCCCATAATGAACAACAATTTTCGTTGTACCCGTTAACGGCCCGTGATTTACATGGGCCTTCTCCAGCCCGTGTTAACTTTCGGCCTATTGACGGCCCATACGTCCTTGGGCTCCTTTTCGGCCCTCGATTACTTTCGGCCCGTTACTGGCCTGTTCCCCTAATGGGCCAAATTCGACCCATGGCAAGAGTCGGCCCGTTACTGGCCTGTTCGCCAAATGGGCCAAATTCGGCATATGGCAAGTGTCGGCCCGTTACTGCCCTGTTACCCTAATGGGCCAAATTCGGCCCATGGCAAGAGTCGGCCCGTTTCTGGCCAGCCCGTCCTATATTCTGGCCCATTAACGACCCGTTATGCCTCTGACATAATTAAGCTTTTGCAGTCTTACGGCCTGTTAACGGCCTGTTACCGTGCTGGGTCGATACCAATTACGCCCGATTACGGCCCATGTAGACCCATTTATCCGACGGCCCGAGGCCCACCGATTACAGGCCCATTTATCGACGGCCCGTGGCCCAACAATTACAGGCCCATTTATCGACGGCCCGTAGGAGACCCATGGATCCTACGGCCCGTATATGGCCCATGGGTTGTTGCGGCCACTAGCAAACCAGGGAAAAAGAAGACTAGGAAATAAATAAGGCCGAAACTAACGCTAGGCTATTAAGGCGATTGCACAGATTACATCCACTCGGCATCAAAGATCGCCACCAGTGCAAATATAGGGAACACCCTGCACTATACAAAAATGGCTTGCTGTTTTCTTCAGCCGGTGGCTGCACGTTAAGAATAAATTTTGTATCGCACCAAAACAAATTACAACTATATAACAAAAGGAAGGTTGGCATAAAACTTAACAGTCTAGCAGATAAATGCACCACCAGAAGTTTAGAAGCTCGGTTCATTTGACCTGACTATTACGTTTTCATGTTGTATTGTCCGATGGAGCACCATAACCCCCGACTTCATTTCCCCTAGGCTCCTGAACAACATAGCAAATGTCTGATAGTCTGGTTTTAGAACCATGCATATCTTGACGACATTGAGCAATGTTTCTCCTTGTTTCACAAAGGGCCTCTGTTAGGGAATGGACTTGTGTCTGGAGCGCAGATACAACATTGCTTTGAGCTTGCATATCTTGATCATGAGACAGTTTGGACGATATTGCCTTAATAACCAACCTAGTATTACGCAGTAACGTGCTTTTGGCACTGTTAGTGGACAGGTACTGACCCACTGCAACAAGAGATGACATTGCGGTTATAGTTGCCTCGCCACCTTCAGAAGGTGGCGGTTCCACCATTTTTTCCATAGCTCACTGAAAAGTTGAGGTTTTACATTAGTAGTACCAGAACAGAAGATATTAAGGAGGCAGCAAAACCAAACAAAATAGCTTTGGTCTATATACAGAACTTATTCTGGTGAACCCATGTAAAATATTATTATATTTTATTGCAAAGTACATAATAAAACCAGGTTCCAAACATATGACCATGTACCATCGCTAATGTATTGTCTATTTCTTCACATTGTATTGAGGGCTAAGGATAAAGAGACGAAGTTTATAATACGGTAAGCATAGTATGACATCATTCATATAACAAAACAACTGAGAACAGACAAACAGGCAATTTGAAAGTGCGTTAAATCGACTAGAGGGGGGGTGAATAGGCGATTTTTATGAATTCTTCACCAAGGAATTTGCCGGTGAGGAAATTCCTTAGCGAAGAACTACTTGCAGCGCAATAAGTACTCAGAATTAAGCATAGCAGAAGACATGCACAGTCATCATGATGAAATGAAGACAATCACATAGTACAGAAAGCGTAAACACAGGATAACACAAGGTGAAGACAAACAGACTGAAGAAATTGAACTGAGGAAATTGAGAAAGTCCTCAGTCAAAGTCTTCAAACACAGATTTGAACAACTACTTAACACAGTAATGAGGAAATGGAAGAGTTGAGGAAATAGAACCAGTAGGGTTGGTGAAGACAATGATTTGGTAGACCAGTTCCAACTGCTATCTCAGTTGTACGTCTGGTTGGAGCGGCTGAGTATTTAAACTCGAGGACACACAGTCCCGGACACCCAGTCACTAAGAACGCAGCTCAAGACACCAAGTCCTCACCGTATTCTCCTTGAACTAAGGTCACACAGACCCCATCCAATCACTCGTGGTAAGTCTTCAGGCGACTTCCAAACCTTCACAGACTTTGGTCACTCGGCGATCCACAATTCCTCTTGGATGCTCTAGACCATGACGCCTAACCGTCTGGAAGAAGCACAGTCTTCAATGGTAACAAGCGTCGGATCCACGCAGGATCAATTTCTTCAGTGATGCTCAATCACTTTGGGTTTTTGGGTGTTTGGGTTTGGATTTTCCTCACTCGATGATTTTCACTCAAAGTCCTCGGAGGATGGGTTGCTCTCAAATGACAAGTGTCAGTTTCTCTCGGAGCAGTCAACCAACTAGTGGTTGTAGGGGCGGCTATTTATAGCCTAGGGAGCAGCCCGACATGATAAGACATAAATGCCCTTCAATGATATGACCGTTATGTGGATAAGATATTTTGGGACAGCTGGCGCGTAGCACAGCAACGGTCGGAAATTTGACTCTCAAATTCCTCAGGGCTATCATGTTCCTCACTGTGTAGGCAATCCGCACTGGCGAATTCCTAACTCCTCAGTCAGAACAAATTCCTCAGTAACCAGAAGAACTTCGTCTCTGTCACTGAAGAAATTGACTGAACTGTATGATATTTCCAATGGCTTCACTCGAAGGGATTGGTAGGTGTAGGATTTTGAGTTGAGCATCACATGGAAATTTTTCCTTAGTATTTCCTCGACCCCCTTTAACAGTACAGTGTTTCCTATGACTCAAGGAAGAGAAAAACAAAACAATGAAAACGAAAGTCTTCAAGCTTCATATTCCTCGCATGAATATCAAGTCTTCACGGACACACCAATTTCTTCACTTTCAAAGTCTTCATGAAAGTCTTCAGGAATACCAAAATCTTCAGTCGAAGATATTCATTTTTAGGGGTCGACTTTCTCTGTAAATATCAAACTCCTCATAGACTTATAGACCTGTGTACACTCATGAACACATTAGTCCCTTAACCTATAAGTCTCCAATACACCAAAATCACTAAGGGGCACTAGATGCACTTACAATATCCCCCTTTTTGGTGATTGATGACAATATAGGTTAAGTTTTCAACGGGGATAAACATATGAAGTATAAGTACTGATATTGAGGAATTTGATTGCAAGATATAGAAGAACTCTGAAGATGTGCATAGTGAGGAATTTGCTTTTGAAGCAATGCACACTTGAAGAGTTGAATCATGGAGATCTCCCCCTATATCTTGTAATTCATACATGCATATAATATGAAGAATTTGAGATGCATGATGAAATATGGTGCTTGAAGAGATTTAGCATGCGAGCAATAATATTAACGAGGAATAAGCATGCAAAATTAGAGCACAGTGCATCAAAAGTATAAGAGCACCATCGGGTTTAAGATTACAACTCGATCCAATAAAAGTTTCAGAAGAGCGAGAGTTGTAACTTAACAAAAAAACGCCCATATAATAGACCCGCTTGAAGACTAACTCAGATTTCTCCCCCTTTGTCATCGAATGATCAAAAGGATCGAACTGAGGACTAACGCCCCTGAAGAGTATCAAGTTAATGGAGGAGTGCCAGCGTTGTCGGGGTTGGTTGTCGTAGTAGGGCCTGCCGCAGTGTCATCCAAGTCTTCAATTTCATCAGTGGCACGCGATGAAGAATATGAGCTAGCTTCCAAGGAAGGAACCTTGACCTTCTTGAATTTCTTCAATGGAGGTGCAGACCAGTCAAATTCTTTCTTGAGACCCATGCTCTTCATATCATCTGCGCTGTAGATATGAGATAGAACAGCCCAGGTACGGTTGAAGGTTTCATGGAGGTAGTATTGGTTCTTCCTCACTGCATTGTGGGTTGAGGTCATGTTGTGAAGAATTGAACCAAACTGACGCTTGACCCATTTGTGATTGCGATCAACTTTCTGATGAAGACTCAGGAGTAACTCACGATCAGTCATCACCCTGGGTGCTGTTGCTTAAGGAATTTGCTTGGCAGAGGTGTTGGCGGCAGAATCATGTGTGGCAGAGTCATCATTGGTGGAGTAAGATGCAGCCTTGCGAAATTGACCATCCAATGGACGAGTGCCTTCATCTATCATAGCAGTTGCATTGCCTTTGTCATCAGCTGAGGAATATGTCCTTTTGAGGACTTCAATTGGAGGCAAGAAACTACCATGGTTCAGAGTATCAGCCTTATAATTGAGTGAAGACCTTGCCCTGATGAATTTCATAATCCATGGTGCATAAGGCTTTAGCTCAAACGGTGACAGCAATATTTGCCAGAGTCCTCGTGAAGAAATCATGGAAGTTAATGGGAACGCCATGAATGATGTTGAAAAGCATATTCTTCATGATGCCAACGACTTCTTCATCATTTGAGTCGTGGCCTTTGATAGGACTCATTGTCTTCGTCAGAATGCGATAGACAGTCCGTGGCACATACAGTAACTCCTTGACGAGGAATTTGGTTCGTGGGGCCTGCCCTGGCTTCAGAGGCTTCATCAACACTTGCATGTAATGATTTGTAAGCTCAGGTTCGTTGTAGATGCAACGAGCACCATCAAGGGGAGTGTCGGTGTCAAAACCGGTGGATCTCGGGTAGGGGGTCCCGAACTGTGCATCTAGGCGGATGGTAACAGGAGACAAGGGACACGATGTATTACCCAGGTTCGGGCCCTCTTGATGGAGGTAAAACCCTACGTCCTGCTTGATTGATATTGATGACGTGGGTATTACAAGAGTAGATCTACCACGAGAACAAGGAGGCTAAACCCTAGAAGCTAGCCTATGGTATGATTGTTGTAATGGTTGTTCGTCCTACGGACTAAAGCCATCCGGTTTATATAGACACCGGAGAGGGCTAGGGTTACATAGAGTCGGTTACAATGGTAGGAGATCTACATATCTGTATCGCCAAGATTGCCTTCCACGCCAAGGAAAGTCTCATCTGGACACGGGACGAAGTCTTCAATCTTGTATCTTCATAGTCTTGGAGTCCGGCCGATGATGATAGTCCGGCTATCTGGACACCCCCTAGTCCAGGACTTCCTCAGTAGCCCCTGAACCAGGCTTCAATGATGACGAGTCCGGCGCGCATATTGTCTTCGGCATTGCAAGGCGGGTTCCTTCTCCGAATAGTTTGTAGAAGATTGTGAACACCAGGATAGTGTCCGGCTCTGCAAAATAAATTCCACATTCCACCGTAGAGAGAATAATATTTACACAAGTTCGATCTGCTGACATACTGGGTGGCATGACATCACACCACTACCAAGTCTTTACTTGAATCATTTTTATTATACCACCTCAGCGCGTTTAGCGAAGCGCTTGGCACGTCTTGTCGAAGCAGAGATCGTGTTCCCCTTATTCCGGGATTCTCATGAATATGGACGTGGGTAACCCAACCGCGCCATTGATTGTGGTGTTTGGGAGATAAGCGAGTTTTACCAGGCCGGTGGGGACGCATCGTCTTCGTCCGCCCATATATAAGGGATAAGGATCCACCTCCTTACCTACGCCTTCTTCCTCCTTTGCTTATCCATCTCCGCGCACTTGAGCTCCAGCGCCCAAGCCTGCAAATCTCACCTCGACCCTCTCCAGCCATGTCCGGAGCGGGAGGCAAGTGGATGGCCTCCTCCGTTATGGAGGGGCACATCGAAAGGCTACGCGGCACCGGATACCTGTCCAGCGACATCGCGCACCGTCTCCCTGACAAGGGGCAGCTCATCCCCACCCCCAGGCCCCATGAGAGGGTGGTTTTCCTTCCCCATTTCCTCCGCGGACTGGGCTTTCCACTTCACCCCTTTGTCCGGGGGCTCATGTTCTACTATGGCCTAGATTTCCATGATTTGGCGCCGAACTTCATCCTCAACATCTCGGCGATTATCGTCGTGTGCGAGGCCTTCCTCGGCATCCAGCCCCACTTCGGCTTGTGGCTCAAGACCTTCAATGTCAAGCCAAAGGTAGTGAAGGGGAATCAGGCGGAGTGCAGAGGTGCCATGGTGGGTAAGATACCCAACATCATCTGGCTCGAGGGCGCCTTCGTGGAAACCACCAAGGGATGGCAATCGGGGTGGTTCTACATCACCGAGCCGCGCGACCCTAAATGGGTAGCGGCCCCGAATTTAGATCTGGAATCCCCACGCGGCTCACCTCTTGGAAGGAGAATGGCCTGACTTGGGGTGATTCGGAGGAGCTAACCAGACTCCAAGCCTATATGCAGAAGCTAGTGAACAAGAAGCTCAAGCTTGTCAACGTGGTCCAAGTCATGCTCATCCGTCGGATTCTCCCGTGCCAAGAACGGGCATTTAAATTGTGGGAGTTCAATCCGGCACAGCACCAAACCCTGAGCAGGCTCTTCGCCACTAGGTATGAAGACGCCTGGAAGGTGCTTTTTAAGGGTGCCGAAGCTCCCGCATCCGCTACCGAAGATCACGGGTTTCGCTCGCAGCGTCCAGCTAACGAGGTAAGTGATTCTACCCCTTTACGGGACACTTGTTTTCCATAATTTGACCTTATGCGGGATGTAATCTCCCCTTTCCTTTGACACGACTGGATGAAGAAGGCCGAGCAGATTATCTGTCCGGCTCCCATGCCAGAAGACCCAGTAGATGCCCGTCTAGCGGGGCTGCTGGTTCCGGCACCCCATGTGGTGCCGGAGAAGAAGGCCAAAAAGGAGGCCACGGGTACTCGAAAGAGTTCCCGTTTTCAGGTGTCCGATGACTCCGAGGCGGACTCCGCCCGCGAGGACGAGGAGAAGAAAAAGGCCCCTCCCCCAACGGGGGAAGGGAAGAAAAGGAAGGCCTCCCCGGCTGGGGAGGCCGAAGGGTCCAAGAGGGGAAAGACTCTTCCCCCGGACTGTTCCGCCAACGTCGGTGGCGACGACGAGGATTGGCCTTCAAGGGCCAAGCCCCTGGCGAAATCGTAAGTATCCGGACTCCCGAATGGCTTCATGATTTTTCTTTTTGCCACCTGGTGTCTTTCTAATGCCGCATACAACCCTGCAGTCCGCCCAAGGACGATCTTCCCGCTTCGTCGAGCGGTTCCTTGGGTTCGTCGGCTGTGAACAGTACTTCACTTCCGACCGCCTCCTCTCCCCGTGACACTGACGACGTCGAGATGGGATCCCGGAGAGGGACTCATCCGGAGGAGGAGGACCCGGAGGTGGCGCAAGGCGACCTCCTGGACTTCACGCCGGACTCCACACCGGAACCCGTAGTGGTTCCGGAGTCCGGCGGGCGGCCCCTTCGTAGGAAGGGCAAGACCGTGGTGCCGGCGGCCTCCGTCCAACCAGAGGCGCCGGATAACTTGTTGGAGGCGCTCGACGGTGCTTCCATCGAGGAAGGACACTGCACTGTCATGAGTGCGGTGATTCAGAAGGTCCAGCTCGCCAAAAGCGGGCTGACCGAAGCCTGCAGCAGCCTTCTATCAGGCTTCGAGGTAAGAATGTTAATATGTGTAAAATAGTATCGCATAGACAGTAGCCCCTGATGCTCGGTTCGGTGTTCGGAAAGAAAAGCCGGACCGAGGATCTAAAAAGATATATGCAGGAGTTCTAAAAAATATGTCAATATGGGATTGCGGGCTGCGCTACTAACCTCCGCCGCATTAACTGTGGAGGTCAATGCTTTAAAGCAAAACCTCGAGCGGTCCGAGAACAAGCTCGGCCGTGCCAAGAAGCAGCTCGAGGACAAAGAAGGTGAGTGGCACCTTATTAAAAATGTACCTTACAGAAAAGGATTTGGTTGCAAGAAAAATGACAAGGATAACGTGGGTTATTGCAGGGGCCACATACGAGGTGGCATCCCTGAAGGAGGCGGTGTCCGTGGCCGAACGTAACGCGGCCGCGGAGCGCACCGAGCGAGAGAAGCACGTGGCGCGGGTAGCGGAGGTGCAGCAAGAGCTCCAAGCTCTCATGGAAAAACATGAGAGTTTGGAGCGTGACTCGAAGACTTGAGAGTCCGAGCTTGCATCGGCTCTTGAAAGCGCCAAAGCCGCTAAGGCCGAAGCCTACAAGGCCCTTCAGGAGATTGAGGCGTTGAAGAAAATAGCATCGGGTAAGGCATTTTTCATGCAAAGCAAGCATGTGAATGTAAATTACCTGTTACTTACCCGAATTCGGAGCTCTCCAGGAGCGTTCGCAGATCTGCCCCACAGCGTGTCTGATGCTGCCGCTTTCTACCGGGCCGAGGAGGGGAGCTCGACGGAGAAGGTCTTCTGGTCTCAGTATGCTGAGGCTGGACATCCGGTGCCCCTTAGTGACCAGCTGAAGTAGCTGGTCGAGCTCCACAAGGCGGCCGAACAGGCCATGAAGGGCCTCATAGTTCGGCTGTGGCCCAATGAGGCCATGCCTGGGAGCTACTTCGGCCTGGTGCGGCGGTTGGTGGATGCGTGTCCATGGGTGGACATCATCAAGCGATCCGCCTGTATTGAAGGTGCCCGTCGGGCCCTTGCCCGTGCTAAGGTGCACTGGGGCAAGATGGATGCTGAGAAGCTTGTGACAGACGCGCCACCGCCGGGCAAGGAGTATCGCACGCCGGAGATGTATTACAAGAGTGTCCTGAAGGGTGCCTGCACTATTGCGGGTGAGTGCCCCAATAATGTAATATTTGAGTAGACTCATATTTTGTTATCCTGCGTGCAGAAAACTTTGTTCATATGCGCTAAGCAACGCTTGTTTATTTAAAAAAATTACCTTCTGTTCGGCTGTTTATCAAATCTGAGAGATGGCAAGTCGTCGGCTTCAGCCCCCATGCCACGAGTGCTGGGGTGTTCGGGATAAATTTGAGCACTCTTGTTCCCATATTTGGGTCCATCTAGTGAGGTGCCCAACACAACGAACTAGGCAACCAGACTTATAATGCTTGAACACTCTCACTTAGCCATAGAATTCTATAATTTTAAATTTCGGCGAAGCCCCTAGTGTTCGGAAGGCCGAATTTGGGGCGCTATCCATGCCTGGGCCGGACAGTTAGTCGGCTCCTCGCTCTAAGCGGCATAAGTCTTTAGGGACTCGAAAAAACCTCTCGAACAGCGACCGGCTCTCGCCTCATCATGACGGTCAGTTTTAGCTTTCTCCACTGAGGCGTTAACCCAGCTCAACTGGGGCGAAATCGCAGTGGTTCTCCCAGTGCTACCTTAGCCGATATAACAGAACGTAAGGTACCAAAACATGGGAGCCGGGCAAACCCAACTATTGACCCAAAACATGATTCGGAGCTGATGCATATAATGCTATGAGTTCGGGGTGCCGCACTTGTGAATGTGTTTGGACTTATCACACCAAGACGTGGGGAGCATAAGCCCCTGGTGTTTTTAGCCGTACCAAAGTGTACGGATGCAACATGTCGTGAATGATCATATATATAAGAAAGAAATGCAATCATAAGCAAAAAGGTGTTGCATTGTTTTATTCAAAAGGTACTGCTATGAATGCAGAACGATACAAATAGTGCGATAAGCAAGGAATGGGACTATTAAACATATCCCCCTCCAGGGGTAGGCTGTGGAGTGGCTTATAAGGTAGAGTTAATGCTCGTAAGGGAGACCACCTGAGTATTCATCGTAGCCTTTTTTCTTCCCTGGCTGTTGCATCGTGAGTTCGGCCGGTCTGCTGCCGGAGAAGGCCTCTGGTGAACAGAGTCCTGTAGGTAAGAAAAAGTAATAAAAGAAAAAGAAAATGACACACTTAGGAGTCCCTGATGTGGTTGAGCCGCATTCTGGGCCTGTCGTGGTCGTGCCCCTTCCCCTATGCCCATGGTATCTCCAGAGCGTAATGATGTACGCGAAGGACCAGTCGTGCGATTTTGCAAGGGCTGGGGTTGGGGCCGCATTGCTACGCGTGCTCGGAACGCGCCAGGTGGTCTTGTTGTAGGTTACTTCGGGCGTGCTTGGCCGTGTCCGATCGCTTAACGGCCGGACTCTAGAATTGCCTTGAGAGGCTGCATTGTACTTCCGCTGCGAGGGCCGCTGTATGTTCCTCCGTTCGGAGGGAGCGCTCAGTGTTCCCGTTGACCGTGATGACTCCTCGAGGGCCTGGCATCTTGAGCTTGAGGTATGCGTAGTGCGGTACCGCGTTGAACACGCGGTCCGTCCGAGCAAAGCATGATAGCCGCTACGGAACGGAACTATGTTGAAGATTAAATCCTCGCTTCGGAAGTTATCCGGGGATCCGAAGACCACTTCCAATGTGACTGAGCCCGTATAGTTGGCCTCTACACCTGGTATGACGCCTTTAAAGGTCGTCTTTGTTGGTTTAATCCTTGAGGGGTCTATGCCCATCTTGCGCACTGTATCCTGAAAAAGCAGGTTCATGCTGCTGCCGCCGTCCATCAGGACTCGAGTGAGGTGAAATCCATCAATGATTGGGTCTATAACCAATGCGGCGAACCCGCCATGGCGGATACTGGTGGGGTGGTCCCTTCGATCGAAAGTGATCGGGCAAGAGGACCATGGATTGAACTTTGGGGCGACTGGCTCCATCGCATATACATCCCTAAGTGCACGCTTCCGCTCCCTCTTGGGTATGTGGGTTGCGTATATCATGTTTACCGTCCGCACTTGTGGGGGGAACCCCTTCTGTCCTCTGCTGTTCGGCGGCCGGGTCTCCTCCTCATCGTCGCTATGCAGCCCCTTGTCATTGTTTTCGGCAATTAACTTGCCTGCCTGCTTGAATACCCAACAATCCCTGTTGGTGTGCTTAGCTGGCTTCTCGGGGGTGCCATGTATTTGGGAAGAGCGGTCGAGTATTCGGTCCAAATTGGACGGACCCGCAGTGGTTCTTTTGAATGGCTTCTTCCGTTGACCGGGTTTGGAGCCTCTGAATCCGGTGTTGACTGTCGTATCTTCGTTGTTGTCGCCGTTAATGCGGCGTTTATTTTTGCTGTGATGCGGCCTGCCATTACGATCCCTGGTATCCGGACTGCCGGAATTTTTGCTGAGATTGTTGCTGCGAGATAGCCAGCTGTCCTCTCCCGCGCAGAAGCGGGTCATGAGTGATGTGAGGGCTGCCATGGTTTTCGGCTTTTCCTGCCCCAGGTGCTGGGCAAGCCACTCATCGCGGATGTTATGTTTGAAGGCCGCGAGGGCCTCAGCGTCCGGACAGTTGACGATTTGGTTTTTCTTTGTTAAGAACCGTGTCTAGAATTGTCTGGCCGATTCGTCTGGCTGCTGAATTATGTGGCTTAGGTCGTCAGCGTCTGGTGGTCGCACATACGTGCCCTGGAAGTTATCAAGGAATGCGGCTTCCAGGTCCTCCCAACATCCGATTGATTCTGCTGGCAAGCTATTAAGCCAATGCCGAGCTGGTCCTTTGAGCTTGAGTGGGAGGTATTTGATGGCATGAAGATCATCGCCGCGGGCCATGTGGATATGAAGAAGATAGTCTTCGATCCAAACCGCGGGGTCTGTTGTGCCATCATAGGATTTGATATTTACGGGTTTAAACCCTTCGGGGATTTGATGATCCATTACTTCGTCTATGAAGCATAGTGGGTGTGCGGCGCCTCTGTATTGGGCTATATCGCGATGAAGCTCCAACGAGTCTTGTCTGATGTGTTTGGCCCGGCCGGACTTACTGTATCCGGTGCGACGGTAGTCGTCGTGGGTCGTGGGGCGCCCACGCGATCCGTAGATCGATCTTGATTGCCTTGCCTTATCCTCCAATATTTCTCGCAAGTCCGGAGCGTTCCCCTATAGCCTTGTGTTGTTCGGTCGATACCGGCGCACAGTTCTAGTGAAGGGCCTAGAAGCCTCTCTATCGCGGCCACGAGGTGGCCTGTCGGCCGTATTGTGCTCTGGTGACGCAGGTTTATATGCCTCCTCCTCTAATCGGGGGAGCAACTTGCGTTTGGGGTAGCTTTTGGAGGGGCGTTCGAGCTCATGCTCTTCGGCTGCCAGGACTTCCGTCCATTTGTCGGCTAGCAGATCTTGATCAGCTCTAAGCTACTGCTGCTTTTTCTTGAGGCTGTTAGCTGTGGCCATAAGCCTGCGTTTAAAATGCTCTTGTTCGACGGGATCCTCAGGCACGACAAATTCGTCGTCGTCGAGGCTTGCCTCGTCTTCAGAGCGAGGCATGTAATTATCGTCCTCTACCTCTTCGTCTACCGCCTTCTTGTGCGGGCTGGCATCTCCGTCTTCCTGAGCTGAATCTTGCTGGAGGGGGTTGTCTTCGGCACTCTCTGGGGTATTGTTATCTCCGGTGCCGGAATCGCCATTCTTGCCGTGGCAGGATTTAGGTCAGCGCCGCTGACGTCGGCGCTTCGGCTGTTTCTTGGAGGGGTCTTCCTATGCTGTTCCTTCGCCATTCCCTTCCTTTGGAGTGTCCACCATGTATATGTCATATGACGAGGTGGCCTTCCAGTGCCCAATAGGCGCTGGCTCTTGGTCGTCTCCGGCATCGTCGTCCATACCGTCAATGTCTTCGGAGTCGTAGTCTAGCATGTTGGTTAGATCGTCGACAGTGGCTACAAAGTGGGCGGTGGGTGGGCTTTGAATTTCTTCGTCGTCCACATCCCAACCATCCTGACCGCAGTACGGCCAGGGCTCTCCTAATAATAAGAGATACTTTAGCGAATTTAGGATGTCGCCAAAGGGTGAGTGCTGAAAGATGTCAGCAGCGGTGAACTCCATGATCGGCGCCCAATCAGATTCAATTGGCAGGGGCGCAGGAGGTTCGGAGTCCAGCGAGGAGTCCGGTGCCTCGGAGTAACGAGCTTTGCAAAGGACAAAGTCAGTATTCGGCTCCATCGCCATAGAAGTGGCAGCCCCCAAGGCGGTGTCCAGCCACCTGTCCTCGATCTGCGCGGTCGGCTCCGAACTATAGGTCAGAGCGGACTCGTGTGCAGCCTCCAGGGTACTGTCCGGCTGCAGAGCTAAATCATGCCCATCGTGACAGTGCGGCACGCTCGGCTGTGGCTCGACTCCATCGAAGATCAAGTCTCCGCGGATGTCGGCGGTAAAGTTTAGGCTTCCAAACCTGACCTGTTGGCCAGGGGCGTAGCTTTCGATCTGCTCCAGATGGCCAAGCGAATTGGCCTGCAATGCGAAGCCGCCGAACACGAAGATCTGTCCAGGGAGAAAAGTCTCACCCTGGACTGCGTTGTCGTTGATTGAAGAAGCCATCAAGCCTATCGGTGACGACCACAGAGGAACTCTCAATGAAAGCACCATTGTCGGTGTCAAAACCGGCGGATCTCGGGTAGGGGGTCCCGAACTGTGCGTCTAGGCGGATGGTAACAGGAGACAAGGGACACGATGTTTTACCCAGGTTCGGGCCCTCTTGATGGAGGTAAAACCCTACGTCCTGCTTGATTGATATTGATGATGTGGGTATTACAAGAGTAGATCTACCACGAGATCAAGGAGGCTAAACCCTAGAAGCTAGCCTATGGTATGATTGTTGTAATGGTTGTTCGTCCTACGGACTAAAGCCATCCGGTTTATATAGACACTGGAGAGGGCTAGGGTTACATAGAGTCGGTTACAATGGTAGGAGATCTACATATCCGTATCGCCAAGCTTGCCTTCCACGCCAAGGAAAGTCCCATCCGGACACGGGACGAAGTCTTCAATCTTGTATGTTCATAGTCTTGGAGTCCGGCCGATGATGATAGTCCGGCTATCCGGACACCCCCTAGTCCAGGACTCCCTCAGGGAGGACTGAGTGGAAGGACACGAAGCAATTCAGTTGCTGGTGCCTTGAAGTGAGTATTTTCAGACATCCAGTCCAGCACCCAAGTGTTCACATCTTCAGAATTTCCTGTGATGTGCAGCATTGCATAGAATTGAAGAATGAGTTCTTCATTCCAATCACAGATGTCAGTGCTGAAATTCAGTAATCCAGCACCGTGAAGAACACTGAGGACAGGCTCGAAGCACGGCAGAGATTCCATGTCCACGTGAGGAATGTGTGCATGCTCGAAGACTTTGTCTTTGTCGAATAGCACAGAGGAATAAAAGTTTGCTTGACTAGCAGTCCAGAAATGCCTCTTCCTTCTGCGAGCAGAGTCATAGGGATTATAATCAGTGAAGAACGCATGCTCGTTGAAGAAATCACCAGCCTTGAACTTTTGCTTCTTTGAGAAGGGATCCTTTGGCTTGGGCACAGGAGTATCAGTGAGTTGCATCACAACCTCCGGAATCACAATCTCAGGTTCTTCAGGCTGAGGAATTTCTGGTTCCTCTTCAGTAGCAGTCTGCATGTTCAGGGTATCAGCAGCAGCAGTTTCTTCAACACTAGTGGCTGGAATTTCTTCATGAACAAAGAGGTGGAATGAGTTTCTTCAGAGCCCATCTGAAAAGTTGGTGCAGGGGACTGAGGTATTTGCTGTAGTGGAGTGAAGTGTGGGGAATTGGGATGCTGACTTTCCCAAAAGTCATCATTCATCACAGGCTGGTGCATCCAATGTCCACGTCTTTATCTTCAAGTTCTTCAATGCTAGCCTCTTCAGCTGTGAACTGAGGCACGGGCGAGGAAGCAGCAGGAGTTGAAGGGATCATGTCCACTTCAATTTCTTCATCAATCTGCTCTGACGAAGCAGCAGAATGATGTTCTTCATCAGATCCGCTGGGGATCACATATTCTACACCATAAGGAACAAGTTCCTTTGAAGTCATGGTGGAAATCGGAACAACATCAATAGGATTCTCAAAAGAGCTGGTCATAGTCTTCATTTTCTTCGGAGCTGAAGAATCTGAAGCAGATGATGCTTTCCTTTTCTTCACTGCAGCTTTCTTTGCAGCCTTTGTCTTTCTCACATCTGATGCAGATGGAAGGGTAGGAGTTGGTGTAGGTGCAGGAGGAGCTGAGGAATCTGGTTGAATTTCCTCAGGTGCAACTGATGCAGTTTACCTGACTTCTTCAGTATCTTCAGGCACACCACTAGTGGATGCCCTGGCAGTTTTTTCAGTAGCTGGGATGGAGTCATCAGCTCTGGAACTAGCATTTTCTTCAGCAGGTTGAGAATCATCAGCGGTGCTGGCATGTTCTTTAGTTTGCTGAGCAGAGGCTTCAGCATGAGGAATTTCATGTTGCGATGGGTCTGCAACATTGGTGAACTTCTCTGGCAGTTTAACAAACCTGACTTTGGCTCCTTGCCAATCAGCATAATAGGAATTGAAGTTGACGCTGAGTGTTTTGATCTCAGACTGGATCTTGAGGAGTTCATCAGGTGTCATTTTGACAACATTGTTCTTCAGGTACTTCTCTTTCCTGAACTGAGCCTTCTTGATTTGCCTGGCCATCTCAAATTTCCATTTTTCTTCATTGATGAAGTGGGTCAGCATGTGACTTTGGCCAGGTGTCAGATGAAAATCAGGCATAGGAGTGTTTGGGTCCTTGTGCCAGAGATCAATGTAGTCGAGGATCACTTTAGGATCCAAAAGTAGTGGCACGTTTGTGCCTTTGGCTCTAGCGGCCCTTTCTTGCCTGTCTCTGATGATATCTGCAAGTTCTTCATCATCAGCTTCATCGTCAGATGGCACATGGAAAGCAACTTGTTTCTTCTTCGGACTAGGGCGAGGACCTCGTCCAGCAGTGGCCTTTGTCTTCAGTAGAGTGGGGCCAGATGAAGAATTTGGTGCAGCTGAGGAACTTGCTGAGACACCAGAGGCAATGGAGATGCCTGTAGTCCTTTGGCATGTGGCCAGATGTACAGGTGTTGAGGACTTTGCCAGAGCAATTGAGGACTTTGGAGGAGCAGGAGCAGCATGAGGAATTGGCCGTGAGGGCTTTGAAGATACTGGCCGTGAGGGCGTTGCTGAGGAACATGGCCGTGAGGGCACAGTTGATGAAGCACTTGGCTTGTGTGCGGGCTTCTTTGCCATAGATTTCCTAGGCTTGTCAGAGGCCTTTGTGGCAGCAGCAGCAGCAGAGTCTTTATTAAATTTCCTCACTGCTTCTTTGGCTTGTCTAGCCAACTTGGCTTGACGCCTGGCCCATTCTTCAGGAAAATCCTCACCATGCTTGATGCTGGTAGGATCAGCTACTTTGCCAGGTGCCAATGGAGCTCTTGGGCATGGAGGATTTAGAGCAAATTTATTCATATACTTTGGAGTAACATATCTGTACTCCCTCCATTCTCTTGCCCATCTTCTTTCAATCCTCTGAATGCGCACCTTACGCTGATTTTTATTTTCTTCGCCGAACTTGGCCTCATCAGGTGTCAATAGTCCTTATAAATGTCATCAGGGATCTCGAAAGCAGTCATGACCTCAGGCTTCTTTCCTCCTTTTTGCGGTTTCTTACCTTCAGCCATATTCTTCAGATGATGAATTTGAACAATTGAACACTCTGAAGAAGTATGCAATTTTTCTTCAAGGAACGCTGCAAATGAGTTAAGTTGGTGAGAACCTAGTGATTCATCAGCGGACATGAGTACCTGTGAACAGAGTATAGTTGCAAGGAATTTGAAGAGGTCATATGCGTTCTCAGAAGGTTTTCAAAATGAACAAGTTTGAGGAATTTGACCAGATGAGTCTTGAGGAATTTCACTAAGCATACTTTGTCTTAGGTTCCAGAGTTGTATAGATCTACGATCCACACAATTGAGGAATCTTGAAGAAAATGAAGCTTAGGGAAACAAATCAAGAACAGATAATTTGTGAGGTGTTTTGTGTGTGAGAATTTGAAGAATAAAACACCTTTGAAGATGTTGTGGAGAAAATCTGAATCAAAGAGGGCAGTAAAAGTAACTTTTAATTTACCCTGATTGAAGAACACGACGAACTGAGAAGAGTAGATTAGAAGCTCGTCAGTTCAGATCTTCCACGCCCTAACTTGGCGGAGGAAGACAGCTACGGCAGCGGCGGAGTGAAGATTTCTGCGGCCGGCGGGAGTACAACGGCGACGAGGTCGAGGTAGTGAAGCCCTTCCTCTCCGGCTCGAGTGCGGGAGAGAGCGGTCGAGCGGAGTAAAGGAAGTGAGGAAGGGCGAGGGGGTATTTATAGTGCAGTGAAAAACTGTTCACCCGAAGATTTAGGGCGAACGTGCCCCTGGCCCTTCTCATTCGCGTGACATGTGTCACCCACGTAATTAACAGTGGAGATCGTGTTAGATCGTGGGTGAATAGATAAGTTTATCATGGGAAATGGGAAGGCAAAACCGAAAAATTTGGATAAGATAGGTTTTAAAGTTTCGTTCGCAATTTCTTCAGCTGACAAGGACACAGTGATGATTTTGAATGAGTTTCAAATAGAACACACATGAAGAATTTGTGAATAGATTGGGTTGAGTATAGCATAGAGGGGGAAGGGTCCGATCACATTCACTTAGCAGAAAATGCAGCTTGAAGAAATAGCCATAAGTGAATGTTGTAGAGGACACAAACCCATATATATATATATCTAGCCAATGAAGAAAAACGACGAAAACAGTGAAGATTTTGCAAAGTTGAAGAATTTGAAAAAAATGAGGAATTTCAAAACTGAGGAATAACTCAAATTGAAGATTTTCAACTTTGGTGGTGGCGTAACCCACCGTATAAGAATGATGATTTCATACACCGCGTACAATTGTCGTAGGGTTCTGAGAATCAAATTCTTCATTAATTTCTTCACACTTAGAATGTTATTCTTCATTGATTGAAGAAAAACGTTTCTTCATGTGTTGCACATCTAAGTCATCAATTTTGCATAAGTGTTAGGATGTGTGTCCTTTTCAAAGAACATTCGAAGATTCTAAGATATTTAGCTCACACCGCAACTTGCTAAATTTCTTCTCATCCAAGGGCTTTGTGAAGATATCGGCTAGCTGTTCTTCAGTCTTCACATGTTCAATAGCAATGTCGCCCTTCAACACATGATCACGAAGAAAATGATGACGGATCTGAATGTGCTTTGTCTTCGAGTGCTGAACTGGGTTATGAGCAATCTTGATGGCGCTCTCATTGTCACAGTAGAGAGGCACGTTCTTCATGTTGATGCCGTAGTCCTTGAGAGTTTGCTTCATCCACAGCAATTGAGCACAGCAAGAACCAGCAGCAATATACTCAGCTTCAGTAGTAGACAGTGATACGCAGTTCTGTTTCTTCGAGGACCAACAGACCAGAGATCGTCCGAGGAAATGACAAGTACCAGATGTTGACTTGCGATCCACACGATCACCAGCATAGTCAGAGTCAGAATATCCAATGGGATCAAAGGTAGAGCCCTTGGGGTACCATAATCCTAGTGTTGGTGTGTGAGCTAGATATCGAAGAATATGCTTCACAGCCTTATGGTATGATTCCTTTGGTGAAGCTTGAAATTGGGCACATATGCAAACACTAAGCATTATATCTGGCCTAGATGCACATAAGTACAATAAAGAACCAATCATGGAGCGGTATACCTTGTGATCGAAGTCAATACCATTTTCATCAGTGCATAGATGGCCATTTGTGGGCATAGGAATTTTGACTCCTTTGCAATCTTGCATGCCGAATTTCCTCAGTACATCCTTGAGGTATTTCTCCTTAGATATGAATATGCCATTGTGCTGTTGACGAATTTGAAGACCTAAAAAGAATTTCAACTCTCCCATCATAGACATTTGATATTCTTCACTCATCATGTAGGCAAATTCATCACTATAACGTTGGTCAGTACAGCCAAAGATAATATCATCAACATATATTTGGCACACAAACAGTTCACCATCATAAGATTTAGTAAAGAGAGTAGGGTCGAGTGAACCGGATGTGAAGCCATTCTTCACGAATAAATCCTTCAAAGTGTCATACCACACCCGTGGGGCCTGCTTGAGGCCACAGAGGGCCTTGTTTAGTCTGAAGACTTTGTCGGGATTCTTAGGATCTTCAAAACCTGGGGGTTGAGCAACATATACTTCTTCCTCAAGCTTACCATTGAGGAATGCACTTTTCACATCCATTTGATATAAAGTGATATTATGATGGTTAGCATATGCAAGTAATATGCAAATAGCCTCAAGTCCAGCAACAAGTGCAAAAGTTTCATCGAAATCAATTCCTTCAACCTGTGTGTAGCCTTGAGCTACAAGTCGTGCCTTATTCCTCACCACAAGGCCATTTTCATCTTGCTTGTTGCGGTAGATCCACTTTGTGTCGATGATATTATGCTTGCGAGGATCTGGACGTTTGACCAGTTCCCAGACATTATTGAGCTCGAACTGATGTAATTCTTCTTGCATGGCCTGGATCCACTCAGGCTCCAGAAATGCTTCATCTACCTTGGTGGGCTCTGTGATAGAGACAAAAGCATAGTGCCCACAAAAGTTAGATAAATGTGAATCTTTTGAGCGTGTGAGAGGACCTGGTGCTTCAATGTCATCGATGGTCTTTTCAACTTGCACTTCTTTTGCAATGCGAGGATGAGCTGGTTGTCGTCGAGGAATTTGATCAGCATTTTCTTCAGCACCATTTTCTTCAGCATTATCTTCAGGTGCATCTGCTCGATGATCTTCGTGTTCTGGAATGAATTTTTCAACAGTTTCTTCGGTAGGAATGACATCCTCAGTAACCTTGAACATGATAGAATCTTCAGGTGCTGGTTCATCTATCACAGAAGGTAGGTGCTCTCTTTGCGAGCCATTAGTTTCATCGAACCGCACATCTACAATTTCAACAATCTTGTGAAGAGCGATGTTGAAGACTCTGTAGGTGTGCGAGTCCTTTCGGTAACCAAGCATAAAACCTTCATGTGCTTTCGGTGCAAATTTAGCATTGTGATGAGGATCTCTAATCCAACATTTAGCACCGAAGACTTTGAAATAACTCACATTGGGTTTCTTGTCAGTGAGGAGTTCATAGGCAGTCTTTTTGAAGAATTTGTGAAGATATACTCTGTTGATGATGTGGCACGCGATATCAATTGCATCAATCCAAAACCGATGAGGGGCTTTGTATTCATCAAGCATAGTGCGAGCCATCTCAACAAGAGTTCTGTTCTTGCACTCCACGACGCCATTTTGCTGAGGAGTATAAGGAGCAGATAATTCATGAGTAATACCAAGTTCATCAAGATAGCCATCAAGACCTGAATTCTTGAACTCAGTTCCATTGTCACTCCTGATGTGCTTGATCTTCACATCAAAGTTGGTTGAAGCCCTCGAGGAAAATCGCTTGAAGACTTCCTGCACTTCATGCTTGTAAGTAACAATGTGCACCCATGTGTAACGAGAGTAATCATCAACGATAACAAAGCCATATAGAGATGCATCATTAGTCACAGCAGGATAATGATTGGGACCAAAGAGATCCATGTGAAGCAATTCAAATGGTCAAGTGGTAGTCATGATAGTCTTCGCTGGATGCTTGGCCTTGGAAATTCTTCCAGCTTCACTGGCACCACACAGGTGATCCTTGAGTAATTTGACATTCTCTATGTCAATGACATGCTTCTTCTTCGCGAGCGTGTGCAGATTCCTCATGCGAGCATGACCAAGTCGTCGATGCCATAGCCAGCCTTCTGAAGCTTTTGGAAGTAAGCACACGGCAGGTTGTGGTCCTGTAGAGAAATCAACAATGTACAAGTCTCCTCTCCTAAAGCCTTCGAAGACTTTGGAATTGTCAGCTTCCATGATCACAACACAACGATACTTGCCAAAGACAACAACCATATCAAGATCACAAAGCATTGAGACAGACATGAGGTTGTATCCTAAGGACTCGACAAGCATGACTTTGTCCATGTGTCGATCCTTAGAAATCGCAACCTTACCTAGACCCAATACCTAACTTTTGCCTTTGTCAGCGAAGAAGATATGCTTCAGATGTGATGGTGTTAATGGAGCATCCATCAATAGATTCTTGTCACCAGTCATGTGATTTGTACAACCACTATCGAGGACCCACTCGTTTGCTTTGGCTTGATCATCCTGCAGATGAATTAGTGCAGCTTACAAACTCATATACTTCATGAGTGAAGAATATGATATCAGTATCATCAGTTCAATTTCATCATGCAAAAGCACAGATAAGCAGTATTAAGGACGTGTGAAATGAAGATTCATTTCATCATGATTAGCCTGCGTCCTTTCAGGCATTTTGTCAGGCCCCCAGCAAATTCTTCAGACGTTAACGCACGTCTGGAGACCTGACCCTGCATAAGAGATTAGTTTTTTTCTTCACCACCCACATCTGGAGGGGTGGCAAAGAGTTCATCACTCTGCAAGCACCATATGAGAAAGGTGGCAAAGATGCCAAACCATTTCGTTTCACATAAGAGGGGTTAGGGTAAGCATATGAATAAGCAGAGAAATTCTTCGAGGACTTATGAACATAATGATTTGAAGAATAATGCACATATTCATAGCCCTTAGCTCTACCCTGCGAAACAGAGTTGTTACGATGATGTTCATATGAGGACTTTGATCCTTTTGAGGAATTTGATCCATGTGAAGAATATGATCTGGAGTTCCCTGTTCTTCACAGGTGGTGTCATGAGGACATTCACCTGAAGACTTTGAACATAACTTTTGGGAACCCAGATTTTCTTCATAGGGGAACCATTCCTGCAGTGCGCCAACATATCTAGCAAATACTTCAGCATTCTGATTTTTGAACAGTTTATAGTTGGAGTCAAATGACTGATCAGAAGAATGAGGAGATTCACATGTAAAGCTAGATAAGTTAGATGGATCAACTGGAGGTCCCTTTACAGCAACCCATGAGGTTTTGGGATACTGCTCTGGCTTCCAATATGTTCCATCAGCATTGAGTTTCCTCTCAAAGGCAATACCCTCTTTCCTAGGGTTTCTATTGAGGATCTGCTTTTTAAGCACATCACAAAGAGTCTGATGCCCTTTGAGGCTTTTGTACATGCCTGTCATGTACAATTCCTTCAGCCCTGCATTGTCAGTGATAATAGCAATGTCCTCCGATGAGGAATTAGTGATAGCAGAGGCAGGTGAAGAATTTGTAACATTTGAAGCATTTGAACATTCAGGTGAAGAATTACCAGATTCACGTTCAATGCACTTTAAGCATGGAGGATCAAATTGTTCCTGAGTGGCGCTGATTTGTTGAGCAAGTAATGAATCGTGCTCCTTCTGAAGATCTTCATAACTCACTCTTAGCTTCTCAAGGTCTTGCTTTCTTTGAAGAAATTCATAAGAAAGCTTCTCATGATCAGTTAAGAGTGTTTTATGATGACTCTGAAGGTTGTCAAACTTAGACTGAAGTCTCTGAAGATTTTCAGTTAAGTCTTTAGTGCGGTCCATTTCTTCACCCAACATATCATCACTTTTGTCTAGCATGTTTTGAAGTTTTTCAATAGCCTTTTGTTGTTTCACAGCAATCTTAGCAAGTTTAGAGTAGCTAGGCTTAAGATTTTCATCAGATTCATCCTCACTTGATTCAGAGGACGGGTATTTAGTTACCTTAGCAGCCTTTGCCATGAAGCAATAGGCGGGGGCATAGTCATCATTGCCTTCATCAGCGTTGTTGGTGTTGCCATTTTCTTCAGATTTGAAGATAGACTTGCTGACAAATGCAGTAGCAAGAGCTAGACTTGCCACACCTGACTCAGACTCCTCGGATTCCTCTTCTTCCTCATTATCCTCAGATTCAGCCTCAGAATCCATTTCCTTGCCAATGAATGCCCGAGACTTCTTGGAGCTGCTCTTCTTGTGGGATGAAGACTTCGAGGATTTTGATGATGAGGACTTTGAAGATTTCTTCTTCTTCTTGGCATCATCAAAACTGTAATCCTTGTATTTCTTCTTCTTTTGTTCCTTGTCCCACTAAGGACAATCTTGAATGTAGTGACCAGGCTTCTTGCATTTGTGGCATAACCTTCTCTTGTAGTCACTTGATGAGGAATCACTGCTCCTTGAAGATTTTCCAAAATGACCATGTCTTGGGAATTTCTGGAACTTCTTCACGAGTAGTGCTAGCTCCTGGCTCAATTCTTCAGGGTCACCAAGGCTACTACCAGAATCTTCACACTCAGATTCAGACACTGCCTTGGCCTTCAGGGCACGTGGTTTGCCATAGCTTGAACCATAGAGATCTCTCTTTTCAGCAAGCTGGAACTCATGAGTATTTAGCCTCTCGAGGATATCAGCGGGATCTAATGACTTGTAATCAGCATGCTCTTGACTCATGAGTGCCAGAGTGTCAAATGACGAATCGAGTGATCTCAGCAATTTCTTTACCACCTCATGACTGGTGATGTCAGTGGCCCCGAGCGCTTGAAGCTCATTTGAGATATCAGTGAGGCGATCGAAGGTTTGATGAACATTTTAATTGTCGAGTCTTTTGAAGCGATTGAAGAGATTGCGAAGAACGTCAACACGAGAGTCACGTGGAGTTGAGACTCCTTCATTTACTTTGGAGAGCCTATCCCAGATAAGCTTAGCAGTTTCCAAAGCACTCACTCTACCATACTGCCCTTTACTCAGATGACCACATATGATATTCTTCGCTTGAGAATCGAGTTGCTAGAATCTCTTCACATCAGCAGCATTCAGGGAAGGTGTGACAGAGGGAACACCATTTTCCACAACGTACCACAGATCGTTGTCAATTGCTTCAAGATGCATTCGCATCTTATTCTTCCAGTAGGGGTAGTCCGTGCCATCGAAGGTATGACACCCAACAGAGACCTTGATCATACATGCGGTCGACATAACTAAAACTCCAGGCGGTTAAACCAAAATCACACAGAACAAGGGAGTACCTCACTCTGATACCAATTGAAAGTGTGTTATATCGACTAGAGGGGGGTGAATAGGCGATTTTTATGAATTTTTCACTGAGGAATTTGCCGGTGAGGAAATTCCTTAGCGAAGAACTACTTGCAGCGGAATAAGTACTCAGAAGTAAGCATAGAAGAAGACATGCACAGTCATCATGATGAAATGAAGACAATCACAGAGTACAGAAAGCGTAAACATAGGATAACACAAGGTGAAGACAAACAGACTGAAGAAATTGAACTGAGGAAATTGAGAAAGTCTTCAGTCAAAGTCTTCAAACACAGATATGAACAACTACTTAACACAGTAATGAGGAAATGGAAGAGTTGAGGAAATAGAAACAGTAGGGTTGGTGAAGACAATGATTTGGTAGACCAGTTCCAACTGCTGTCTCAGTTGTACGTCTGGTTGGAGCGGCTGAGTATTTAAACTCGAGGACACACAGTCCCGGACACCCAGTCACTGAGCACGCAGCTCACGACACCAAGTCCTCACCGTATTCTCCTTGAACTAAGGTCACACAGACCCCGTCCAATCACTCGTGGTAAGTCTTCAGGCGACTTCCAAACCTTCACAGACTTTGGTCACTCGGCGATCCACAATTCCTCTTGGATTCTCTAGACCATGACGCCTAACCGTCTGGAAGAAGCACAGTCTTCAAAGGTAACAAGCGTCGGATCCACGCAGGATCAATTTCTTTAGTGATGCTCAATCACTTTGGGTTTGTGGGTGTTTGGGTTTGGATTTCCCTCACTCGATGATTTTCACTCAAAGTCCTCGAAGGATGGGTTGCTCTCAAATGACAAGTGTCAGTTTCTCTCGGAGCAGCCAATCAACTAGTGGTTGTAGGGGGCGGCTATTTATAGCCTAGGGAGCAGCCCGACATGATAAGACATAAATGCCCTTCAATGATATGACCGTTATGTGGATAAGATATTTTGGGACAGCTGGCGCGTAGCACAGCAACGGTCAGAAATTTAACTCTCAAATTCCTCGGGGCTATCATGTTTCTCACTGTGTAGCCAATTCGCACTGGCGAATTCCTAACTCCTCAGTCAGAACAAATTCCTCAGTAACCAGAAGAACTTCGTCTCTGTCATTGAAGAAATTAACTGAACTGTATGAGATTTCCAATGGCTTCACTCGAAGGGATTGGTAGGTGTAGGATTTTGAGTTGAGCATCACATGGAAAATTTTCCTTAGTATTTCCTCGACCCCCTTTAACAGTACAGTGTTTCCTATGACTCAAGAAAGTGAAAAACAAAACTATGAAAACGAAAGTCTTCAAGCTTCATATTCCTCGCATGAATATCAAGTCTTCACGGACACACCAATTTCTTAACTTTCAAAGTCTTCATGAAAGTCTTTAGGAATACCAAAATCTTCAAGGGAAGATATTCATTTTTAGGGGTCGACTTTCTCTGTAAATATCAAACTCCTCATACACTTATAGACCTGTGTACACTCATGAACACATTAGTCCCTTAACCTATAAGTCTTCAATACACCAAAATCACTAAGGGGCACTAGATGCACTTACACAATTGTAACGTTGTGTGAGCAAGTCCAGCACAGAACTAGATTACGGGTCAAGATCAAAGGTACATCACTCCTCCCTTTTAAACCTTGTAAGGTGCAATGATACGCTAACACAATTGTGTATAAAATTGAAAAGAGTAATAGACATTGGCTGCAAACCATGCAGTTCAAGGCACAAGTCAGAGTAAGTAGTAGTAAAAAGGCATGAGGATTAAGGACTTACAACAGCGGCTTTGACTGGTGTAGTCATGCCCTTTTTCTTGCTGGTGTGACAGTCCTTGAAGATTTTTACAGCATTTGGTTCAATTACGTTTTGGTCCTTGCGGGCTTTCCTCTGCATTTCGAATAAGTCAATATAGATCTGATAATATGGTACAGCAAAAAGAGTGAAATAGCAGCTAATTACAAGAGCCTCGCAGTGTGCAATATAGCTACGAGATCCTGTCGTCTGTTGGAATTTCACTTTCGTACGGTTGGCCTTGTTCTTTGAACAGTTCACCTACAAGAAGATAGATTTGTGTGGCACATGCGTCAATAGGACTTCAACATGTGATCTGATCACATATATATAATGTACCTGATACTTCGGATCAGACCAGTGTTTAACAAGGCCCCTCTAGTCTTCATCCGATATATTTTCCACTGGAGATGTTTGGGAAAGTTCACTGTTAGCCTTGCCTTCAAAGTGAGTTTTCCTCAAGTTATACCGATACTGTCGCAGAGCAGACTTGAAAACATGGGTGCAAGCTTGTCTGGTTGCATCATATTGGCTATCCAACTTGAACCACATCTGTTGAAAATTATGGGAGTCTCATTATCAGCAACCTAGAAAGTATGGGACAGAGCAAGACAATATTACTAGTTTCCATACATAACCATACTTACAGATAAATGGTCAAGGAAGGTGTTGAACTGGGTTTCGTCTTTGTCATTCCTGTACTGAATCCATGTTGGGAGGATACGTACATGACACCTAACGGCAACCGTTGCCTCTGATACTAACTTGGCTGACTCTGTAGCATCACGTGGCCTTTTTAAACCTGCCTCAAAACGGACCTCCATTCTTCCTCCTCTAGATTTAGTTAACCTATTGAGCACTATCCCTTATGTTTGTTTCCTCTTACGCCTAGGTGCTAGTCCAACAACAAACATAGGAAGTGTTAGTGTACATCAAACTCTGAGTCTACATATAAAGAAGCATGCAACTATAACTTGACTCCAGCAACTACCTTCTTGTTGTTGAAGCTCACAAGGTTCATCTGATATTGCCAACTCGTCTTGTGTCAAGAGTGCTTGGGAAGTAGTGTCAGGTGGCAAGGGAGCTTGGGAACATGTTGCTAGCTCAGTTGACGCACGAGTATGTCGTGCAGCTGGTAGTACTGTGGTAGGTGTTGCAAGAACTAGGGTTGTCTCTGCTTGTTTGGTGGAAGCTATTTGTTTCTGTTTGGCTTTTTTTGCAGCTCGTGTAGCATGGGATGCCGTGTTTGTAGAATTTTCCGCTGGACTTTCACCTTCTATTGCACCATCAGTACCAGCAGAATCTGTAGGATTCATCCACTTCTCATTCCCTGCCATTCTCTATGCCATGTTAAGTCAAGCCGACAAGAAAAACGAATAGCAATTTAGTTCTTCTGACGAACTGAACTTTGATGTTATACAACCACATGATAGGAGGATGTAATATGTATGAAAAACAGGATGGAAGAGATAACCAGAACTATGATGTGTAAATTAAGAAGAAGACATTTCACCAAATTAGAAGCAATGCAATGGAAGGTAGACACCATATGAAAGATGCTACAAATATCGCTCTGCCAAGTTAATAGTGTCTCAGCATAAATGGCGTTTAAACAAATGTGAAGCAGTACAAGAAATAAATCATATGCAAGATGCAAACAACATCACACTACCATGTTAGAGGTCTCTCGTCATTAGGGCCATTGCATATTCACAACATTGCATATTCACAGCTTATGATGTGTAAACTAAGGAGAAGGCATTTCAACAAATTAGAAGCAATGAAAGCTAGACACCATATGAAAGATGCAACGAATATCACTCTACCAAGTTAAAACTGTCTCGTCATAAGTGCCATTTCAACAAATTAGTAGTACAAGCTAGAAAAGAATGTGAGATGTAACCTATATCACACTCCGAAGTCAAACGTGTCTTATGATAAGTGATTGTTGCAGGTTACACAACAGTAGTAATTTGATGTAAGAACATGGTGTGATAGACAGATATTGTATGTTCTAGAAACAGGAACACGTGTCTTATTCAAGTATAATGTGTAAAGTAAGCAGATGGAATTTAACAAAATTAGAAGCAATACAAGCTAGACATCACACATAACATGCAACCACGTATAACAGTGCCAAGTTAGAGGGAGCACCAGTGATGCTGCACTAGGGGAGACGTGCTCATCATAAACACAGCTTTGTTGAGTGTCTATGCATGTGTTGTCTTGGAAATCATCTTGGGGGTGTGGAGGAGTAGAAACTGTAGAGGCCCTCCGTTTGGAAGGAGCACCTTTATCCGCTGCCTTGCGAACTTCCTTCCGCTTTATTGATTTTGAATTGTTAAGTAAAACCGACAAGAAAAAGCAATAAAATTCTCTCTTTAGAACTCATTCATGCATGATACTGACAATCACTACTTTGATGTAAGGCAAACACATGATACCAGGATGGAATATGTACGAAAAACAGGACGGCATGGCATGTTCACAACTGTTTGTGTAAACTAAGCAGAAACCATTCCAGCAAATAAGAAGCAATGCAAGCTAGACACCACATGAAAGATGCAACCAATATGACTCTGCCAAGTTAAAAGCATCCCATCACAAATGGAATTTCAACAAATTAGAAGCAGCGCATGCTATAAATCATATGAAAGATGCAACTAATATCGCACTGCATATACTAAAGGTGTCTCGTCATATTGATTGATGCGGGATACAAAAAAACAATAGTTTTATGTAAGGATATGCTTAATAGTCAGATGTACTATGTACTACATACAGGAAGGCATGTGACATTAATAGGTATAATGTCACATTTACAGGAGTATAAGCTAAGCAGACTAGCACATGCAATTTATCCAGATTGGAAGAATTACAATCTAGACACCATATGCAACGTGCAACCACATATCACGCTGCCTAGTTAGAGCAAGCACCTGCGATGCTAGTGTAGGGGAAATGCTGTAATCAACTACAGAGCTACATTCACTATCTTCATCTAGCATTTTTGTTTCTTGAGAATCATGTCGGGAGGCTGATGCTGCATTCTTTAAATGAGGAGTAGTCCCCTTGCCTGCCTGCCTCGTCATAAGTGATTGATAAGGGATACATAAGAACATTAGTTTGATGTAAGAACATGGTTAATACACAAATGTACTAGTATGTACCAAAAACAGAAAGGCATGTCATATTCAAAGGTATAATGTGTAAGCTAAGCAGATGAGATTTAACCAAATTGGAAGCAATACAAGCTAGACATCCGGCTGGAGTGGTGAACATGATCATCTAGGACCTGAGAGCCTGGTGGGAGGCGGGCTACTTCGCCACCATCGCGGCTTTTTAGTTGGCTTCCAGGTGATGCATGTCTTTGCTGGGCTTGTCACTGGCTCGGCCAGTGCCCTGACTAGCTATTTGTCTTCTGGTACTCACGGAATGGTGGTTCATGTAAAAAATATCTTTCCTTATCTTAATAAAGACCGATGTCGGTGTCAAAACCGGCGAATCTCGGGTAGGGGGTCCCGAACTGTGCGTCTAGGCGGATGGTAACAGGAGACAAGGGACACGATGTTTTTACCTAGGTTCGGGCCCTCTCGATGGAGGTAAAACCCTACTCCTGCTTGATTGATATTGATGATATGGGTAGTACAAGAGTGGATCTACCATGAGATCAAGGAGGCTAAACCCTAGAAGCTAGCCTATGGTATGATTGTTGTAATGGTTGTGTGTCCTACGGACTAAAACCCTCCGGTTTATATAGACACCGGAGAGGGCTAGGGTTACACAGAGTCGGTTACAATGGTAGGAGATCCACATATCCGTATCGCCAAGCTTGCCTTCCACGCCAAGGAAAGTCCCATCCGGACACGGGACGAAGTCTTCAATCTTGTATCTTCATAGTCTTGGAGTCCGGCCGATGATGATAGTCCGGCTATCCGGACACCCGCTAGTCCAGGACTCCCTCGGTAGCCCCTGAACCAGGCTTCAATGACGATGAGTCCGGCGCGCATATTGTTCGGCATTGCAAGGTGGATTCCTCTTCTGAATAATCCATATAAGATTGTGAACACCAGGATAGTGTCCGGCTCTGCAAAATAAATTCCACATACCACCGTAGAGAGAATAATATGTTCACAAGTTCAATCTGCTGACATATTTTGTGGCATGACGTCACACCACCACGAAGCCTTTACTTGAAGCGTTTTTATTATACCACCTCAGTGCATTTAGCGAAGCGGTTTCCTTGGCACGTCTTGTCGAAGCAGAGATCGTGTTCCCCTTATTCCGGGATTCCCATCAATACGGACATGGGTAACCCAACCGCGCCATTGATTGCAGCGCTTGGGAGATAAGCGAGTCTTACCAGGCCAGTGGGGACGAATAGTCCCCGTCCGCCCATATATAAGGGATAAGGATCCACCTCCTTCCCTACGCCTTCTTCCTCCTTTGCTTATCCACCTCCGTGCACTTGAGCTCCAGCGCCCAAGTCCGCACATCTCGTCTCAACCTTCTCCAGCCATGTCCGGAGCGGGAGGCAAATAGATGGCCTCCTCCGTTATGGAGGGACATATCGAGAGGCTACGCGGCGCAGGATACTTGTCCAGCGACATCGCGCACCGGCTGCCCGACAAGGGGCAGTTCATCCCCACCCCCAGGCCCCATGAGAGGGTCGTATTCCTTCCCCACTTCCTCCGCGGACTGGGCTTCCCACTTCATCCCTTCGTCCAGGGGCTCATGTACTATTTTTTTGAAAAATTAGTGACAGTGGGGCTCATGTACTATTACGGCCTGGACTTCTACGATCTAGCGCCAAACTTCATCCTCAACATCTTGGCGTTTATCGTTGTGTGCGAGGCTTTCCTCTGCATCCAGCCCCACTTCGGCTTGTGATTAAAGACCTTCAATGTCAAGCCGAAGGTGGTGAAGGGCGTCCAAGCGGAGTGCGGAGGCGCCATGGCGGGCAAAATGCCCAACGTCCTCTGGCTCGAGGGTGCCTTCATGGAGTCCATCAAAGGGTGGCAATTGGGGTGGTTCTACATCACCGAGCCGCGTGACCCTAAATGGGCAGCGGCCCCCGAGTTCAGATTGGGTATCCCTACGCAGCTCACCTCCTGGAAAGAGAAGGGCTTGCCCTGGGGAGATTCGGAGGAGCTGACCGGACTCCAAGCCTGTATCCAGAAGCTGGTGAACAAGAAGCTCAAGCTTGTCAATGTGGTCCAAGTCATGCTCATCCGCCGGATTCTCCCGTGCCAAGAACGGGCATTTAAATTGTGGGAGTTCAATCCGGAACAGCACCAAAGCTTGAGCATGCTCTTCAATACTAGGTACGAGGATGCCTGGAAGGTGCTTTTCAAGGGCGCCGAAGCTCCCGCATCCGCTACTGAAGATCGCGGATTTCGCTCGCAGCGTCCAGCTGACGAGGTAAGTGATTCTACCCCTTTACGGGACACTTGTTTTCAATAGTTCGACATTACGCGGGATCTAATCTCCCCTTTCCTTTGACACGACTGGATGAAGAAGGCCGAGCAGACTATCTGTCCGGCTCCCATGCCAGAAGACCCAGTAGATGCCCGTCTAGCGGGGCTGCTGGTTCCGGCACCGCATGTGGTGCCGGAGAAGAAGGCCAAAAAGGAGGCCACGGGTACTCGAAAGAGTTCTCGTTTTTAGGTGTCCGATGACTCCGAGGCGTATTCCGCCCCCGAGGACGAGGAGAAGAAAAAGGCCCCTTCCCCAGCGGGGGAAGGGAAGAAAAGGAAGGCCTCCCCAGCTGGGGAGGCGAAGGGTCCAAGAGGGGAAAGCCTCTTCCCCCGGACTGTTCCGCCAACGCCGACGACGGCGACGAGGGGTGGCCTTCAAGGGCCAAGCCTTCGGCAAGATCGTAAGTATCCGGATTCCTGAATGATTTATAATTTCTCTTTTTCGACACACAGTGTCCTTCTAATGCCGCATACAACCTGTAGTCCGGCCGAGGACGATTTTCCCGCTTCTTCAAGCCGGTCCTTGGCTCCGTTGGATGTGGATTCCATTCCGACCGCCTCCACCCCTCGCGACGCCGAGGACGCCGAGGTGGGGTCCCAGGAGGGGACCCGCCAGGAGGGTGAGGCTCCGGAGGTGCCACAAGGCAACCTCCTGGACTTCGCACCGGACTCCGCCCCGGAACTCGTAGTGGTTCCGGAGTCCGGCAGGCGGCCCCTTTGTAAGAAGGGCAAGACCGTCGCACCGGCGGCCTCCGTCCAACCGGAGGCACCGGACAACTTGTTGGAGGCGCTCAACGGCGCTTCCATCAAGGAAGAACACCGCACTATCATGAGTGCGGTGATTTAGAAGGTTCAGCTCACCAAGAGCGGGCTGACCAAAGCCTGCAGCGGCCTTCTAACAGGCTTTGAGGTAAGAGGTTTTAAAATATGTAATATAATACTGCATAGACAGTAGCCCCTGATGCTCGGTTCGGTGTTCGGAAAGAAAAGCCAGATTGAGGATCTAAAAAGATATACGCAGGAGTTCTAAAAATTATGTCAATACGGTATTGCAGGCTGCGCTGCTGACTTCTGCCGCATTGACTGCGGAGGTCGGTGCTTTGAAGCTGGACCTCGAGCGGACCGAGAACGAGCTCGGCCTTGCCAAGAGGCAGCTCGAGGACAAAGAAGATGAGTAACACCATACTAAATTTGTACCTTACAGAAAAGGATTTTGGTTGCAATAGAAATAAGAAGGATAACGTGGGCACTGCAGGGGCCACGAACAAGGTGGCGACCCTGAAGGAGGCCGTGTCCGCGGCCGAATGTAATGCGGCCGCGGAACGAGCGGAGCGAGAGAAGCAGGAGGCGCGGGTGGCGGAGGTGCGGTAAGAGCTCCAGGCTCTCATGGAAAAGCATGAGAGTTTGGAGCGCGACTCGAAGACTTGAGAGTCCGACCTTGCCTCGGCTCTTCAGAGTGCCAAAGCCGCTAAGGCCGAGGCCCATAAGGCCCTCCAGGAGATTGAGGCGGTGAAGAAAATAGCGGCGAGTAAGGCATATTTCATGCAAAGCAAGCATGTGAGTGTGAATTACCTCTTACTTACCCGGATTCGGAGCTCTCCAGGAGCGTTTGCAGATCTGCCTCGCAGCGTGTCCGATGCCGCCACATTCTACCGGGCCGAGGAGGGGAGCTCAACGGAGAAGGTCTTCTGGTCTCAGTATGCTGAGGCCGGACATCCGGTGCCCCTTAGCGACCAGCTGAAGCAGCTGGTCGAGCTCCACAAGGTAGCCGAGCAGGCCATGAAGGGCCTCATAGTCCGGCTGTGGCCTGAAGAGGCCATGCCTGGGAGCTACTTCGGCCTCGTGCGGCGGCTGGTGGATGCGTGCCCTTGGGTGGAAGTCATCAAGCGCTCCGCCTGCATCGAAGGTGCCCGTCGGGCCCTTGCCCGCGCAAAGGTGCACTGGGGCAGGTTGGATGCTGAGAGGCTTCTGATAGACGCGCCGCCGGCGGGCAAGGAGTATCGTACGCCTGAAATGTATTATAAGAGTGTCCTGAAGGGTGCCTGCAAGATTGTGGACGAGTGCCCCAAAGATGTAATATTTGAGTAGACTCGCAATGTGTTATCCTGTGCGCTGAAAACTTTGTTCATATGCGCTAAGTAACGCTTGTTTATTTAAAATATTACCTTCTGTTTGGCTGTTTATCAAATCTGAGAGATGGCAAGTCGTCGGCTTCAGCCCCCATGCCACGAGTGCTGGGGTGTTCGGGATAAATTTGAGCACTCTTGTTCCCATATTTGGGTCCATCTAGGGAGGCGCTCAACACAACGAACCAGGCAACCAGACTTATAATGCTTGAACACTCTCACTTAGCCATAGAATTCTATAATTTTAAATTTCGGTGAAGCCCCTATTGTTCGGAAGGCCGAATTTTGGGCGCTATCCACGCCTGGGCCGGACAGTTAGTCGGCTCCTCGCTCTAAGCGGCATAAGTCTTTAGGGACTCGAAAAAAACCTCTCGAACAGCGACCGGCTCTCGCCTCATCATGACGGTCAGTTTTAGCTTTCTCCACCGAGGCGTTAACCCAGCTCAACTGGGGCGCAATCGCGGTGGTTCTTCCAGTGCTACCTTAGCCGATAAAACGGAACGTAAGGTACCAAAACATGGGAGCTGGGCAAACCCAACTATTGACCCAAGACATGATTCGGAGCCGATGCATATAGTGCTATAAGTTCGGGGTGCCGCACTTGTGAAAGTGTTCGGACTTGTCACACCATAATGCGTGGAACATAAGCCCCTGGTGTATTCGGCCGTACCAAAGTGTACGGATGCAAAAACGTCATAAATGAACATATATGTAAAAAAGGGATGCAATTATGAGCGAAAAGTGATGCATTGTTTATTCAAGGAATTCTACCATGAGTGCAGAACGATATAAATAGTGCGGTAAGCAAGGGATTGGACTATTAGACATGTCCCCCTCCAGGGGTAGGCTGCGGAATGATGTATTTAACAGATTTAATGCTCTTAATGGAGACCACCTGAGTTTTTGTCGTATCCTTTGTCCCTCCCTGGCTGTTGCATCGTGAGCTCGGCAGATTCACCGCCGGACAGGGTCTCTGGTGAACGGAGTCCTATGGATAAAAAGAAAAAGAAAAAGAAAAAGAATGACACACTTGGGAGCCCCTGGTGTGGTTGAGCCGCACTCTGGGCCTGTCGTGGTCGTGCCCCTCCCCCAATGCCCATGGTATCTCCAGAGCGTAATGATGTACGCGGAGAGCTGGTCTTGCAATCATGCAAGGGCTGGGGTTGGGGCCGCATTGCTACTTGTGCTCGGAACGTGCCAGGTGGTCTTGATGTATGTTGCTCCGGGCGCGTTTGGCCATGTCCGGTCGTTTAACGGTCGGGCTCGAAAATTGCCTTAAGAGGCTGCTCTGTACTTCTGTCGCGAGAGCCGCTGTATGTTCCTCCGTTCGGAGCGAGCGTCCAGTGTTTCCGTTGACCGTGATGACTCCATGAGGGCCTGGCATCTTGAGCTTGAGGTATGCATAATGCGGCACCGCGTTGAACTTTGCAAACGCGGTTCGTCCGAGCAGGGCATGATAGCCACTGCAGAATGGGACTATGTCGAAGATTAACTCCTTGCTTCGGAAGTTATCCGGGGATCCGAAGACCACTTCTAGTGTGACTGAGCCTGTACAATCGGCCTCAACACCTGGTATGACACCTTTGAAGGTCGTTTTTGTAGGTTTAATCCTTGAGGGGTCTATGCCCATCTTGCGCAGTGTATCCTGATAAAGCAGGTTCAGGCTGCTGCCGCCGTCCATCAGGACTCTAGTGAGGTGAAATCCCTCGACGATTGGGTCTAAGACCAATGCGGCGAACCCGCCATGGCGGATACTGGTGGGGTGGTCCCTTCGATCGAAAGTGATCGGGCAAGAGGACCATGGATTGAACTTCGGGGCGACTGGCTCCATCGCATATACGTCCCTAAGTGCACGCTTCCGCTCCCTCTTGGGTATGTGGGTTGCGTATATCATGTTTACCGTCCACACTTGTGGGGGGAACCCCTTCTGTCCTCTACTGTTTGGCGGCCGGGTCTCCTCCTCGTCATCGCTATGCGGCCCCTTGTCATTGTTTTCGGCAATTAACTTGCCTGCCTGCTTGAATACCCAACAATCCCTGTTGGTGTGATTAGCTGGCTTTTCGGGGGTGCCATGTATCTGGCAAGAGCGGTCGAGTATTCGGTCCAAATTGGACGGACCCAGGGTAGTTCTTTTAAATGGCTTTTTCCGCTGATCGGGTTTTGAGCCTCTGAATCCGGCGTTGACTGTCGTATCCTCATTGTTATCGTCGTTAACGCGGCGTTTGTTTTTGTTGTGATGCGACCTGCCATTGCGGTCCTTGTAGTCCGGACTGCCAGAATTTTTACTGAGGTTGTTACTGCAGGCTAGCCAGCTGTCCTCCCCCGCATAGAAGCGGGTCATGAGTGATGTGAGGGCTACCATGGATTTCGGTTTTTCCTGTCCTAGGTGCTGGGCCAGCCACTCGTCGCGAATGTTATGTTTGAAGGCTGCGAGGGCCTCTGCATCCGGACAGTCGACGATTTGATTTTTCTTTGTTAAGAACCGTGTCCAGAACTGTCTGGCCGATTCGTCTGGCTGCTGAATTATGTGGCTTAGGTCATCGGCGTCTGGTGGTCGCACATATGTGCCCTGGAAGTTGTCGAGAAATGCGGCTTCCAAGTCCTCCCAACACCCAATTGACTCTGCTGGCAAGCTGTTAAGCCAATGCCGAGCTGGTCCTTTAAGCTTGAGTGGGAGATACTTGATGGCGTGGAGATCATCACTGCGGGCCATATGGATATGAAGGAGATAATCTTCGATCCAAACCGCGGGGTCTGTTGTGCCATCGTAGGATTCAATGTTCACGGGTTTAAACCCTTCGGGGATTTGATGATCCATTACTTCATCTGTGAAGCATAGTGGGTGTGCGGCGCCTCTATAGTGGGCAATATCACGACGTAGCTCAAGAGAGCTTTGTCTGCTATGTTCGGCCCGACCGGAGTTGCTGTATCCAGCGCGACGGTAATCGTCGTGGATCGTGGGGCGCCCACGTGATCCATAGATAGATCTTGATTGTTTTGCCTTGTCCTCCAATATGTCTCACAAGTCCGGCGCATTCCCCCGTGGCTTGGCACTTTTCGAGCGGTGCTGGGGTACGGTTCTGGTGGAGGGCCTAGATGCCTCTCTATCGCGGCCACGAGGTGGTCGGTCAGCCGTATTGTGCGCTGGTGATGAAGGTTTGTATGCCTCCTCCTCTAATCGGGGGAGCAACTTGCGTTTTGGGTAGCTTTTGGAGGGGCATTCGAGTTCGTGCTCTTCGGCCGCGAGGACCTCGGTCCATCTGTCGGGCAGCAGGTCTTGATCAGCTCGAAGCTGTTGCTGCTTTTTCTTTAGGCTGTTTGCCGTGGCCATTAGCCTGCGTTTAAAACGCTCTTGTTCGACGGGATCCTCGGGCACGACGAATTCGTCATCGTTGAGGCTTGCCTCGTCTCCGGAGGGTGGCATGTAATTGTCATCCTCTATCTTCTCGTCTGCCGCCCTCTCTTGAAGGCTGGCTTCTCCGTCCTCCTGTGCTGAATTTTGCTGGAGGGGGTTTTCTTCGGCACTCTCTGGGGTGTTATTATCTCCGGTGCCGGAATCTCCATTCCTGCTATGGCGGGATTTAGAGCGGCGCCGCTGACGTTGGCGCTTGGGCTGTTTCTTAGAGGAATCTGCCTCCGCTGCTTCTTCGCCGTCTCCATCCTTTGGGATGTCCACCATGTATATGTCATATGACGAGGTGGTCTTCCAATGCCCCGTAGGCACTGGTTCTTGATCGTCTCCGGCATTGTCGTCCATACCGTCGATGTCTTCGGAGTCGTAGTCTAGCATGTCGGTTAGGTCGTCGACAGTGGCTACAAAGTGGGTGGTGGGAGGGCTTTGAATTTCTTCGTCGTCCGCATCCCAACCGTCCTGACCGTGGTCTGGCCAGGGCTCTCCTGATAAAGAGAGACACTTTAGCGAATCCAGGATGTCGCCAAAGGATGAGTGCTGAAAGATGTCCGCAGCGGTGAACTCCATGATCGGCGCCCAATCGGATTCGATTGGTAGGGGCGCAGGAGGTTCGGAGTCCGGCAAGGAGTCCGACACCTCGGAGTCACGGGCTTTGCAAGGGACAAGGTTAGTATTCGGCTCCATCGTCGTAGAGATTGCAGCCCCCGAGGCGGTGTCCAGCCACCCGTCCTCGATCTGCGCGGTTGGCTCCAAACTATGGGTCAGAGCGGACTCGTGTGCGACCTCCAGGGCACTATCCGGTAGCAGAGCTAAATCGTGCCCACCGTGACAGTGCGGCGCGCTTGGTTGTGGCTCGGATCCATCGAAGATCAAGTCTCCGCGGACGTCAGCCGTGAAGTTTAAGCTTCCAAACCTGACCTGACGGCCAGGGGCGTAGCTTTCGATCTGCTCCAGATGGCCAAGCGAATTGGCCCACAGTGCAAAGCCGCCGAACACGAAGATCTGTCCGGGGAGAAAAGTCTCACCCTGGACAGCGTTGTCGTTGATTGAAGAAGCCATCAAGCCTATCGGTGACGACACAGAGGAACTCTCAATGAAAGCACCAATGTCGGTGTCAAAACCGGAGGATCTCGGGTAGGGGGTCCCGAACTATGCGTCTAGGCGGATGGTAACAGGAGACAAGGGACACGATGTTTTTACCCAGGTTTGGGCCCTCTCGATGGAGGTAAAACCATACTCCTGCTTGATTGATATTGATGATATGGGTAGTACAAGAGTGGATCTACCACGAGATCAAGGAGGCTAAACCCTAGAAGCTAGCCTATGGTATGATTGTTGTAATGGTTGTGTGTCCTACGGACTAAAACCCTCCGGTTTATATAGACACCGGAGAGGGCTAGGGTTACACAGAGTCGGTTACAATGGTAGGAGATCCACATATCCGTATCGCCAAGCTTGGCTTCCACGCCAAGGAAAGTCCCATCCGGACACGGGACGAAGTCTTCAATCTTGTATCTTCATAGTCTTGGAGTCTGGCCGATGATGATAGTCCGGCTATCCGGACACCCCCTAGTCCAGGACTCCCTCAACCGACTTCGGCCTTTCAAATACAAGCTAGACACCATATGGAACATGCAACCACATATGACACCGTGAAGTTAAAGAAAGCACCTGGGATGGTGGTTCATTGCGAGCGAGGTCATAAACTCCAAAGCAACGTTTAACGTCTCCATCTGCTGACACTGCACCCTTTATAGCGCGGTAATGTGTCTTGCCTACCAGCATACGAAGTTGGAGCGACTTCTCTCTTTTCTTCGCTGCTTCTCTTTCGGCAGGAGAGTCTGAAATACCCTTGCATAAAAACACAATAGTGAGAGTATGGGTGAAGTGTGTGCAGAACTAGTGCACTGTAAAAGTAGCAGATAGCAGGTAGCTGAAAAATAAATGACAGGAGACATATGATAGCTCTACAACATTGCATGGCAAACAAAATTAGATTCTACTCCATATGATTTTGTAATATATGAGCACAGGAAATGCAGGTACTCCTCCAGCACACCACCACATCTGGTCATATCTAAGATAATAGTCGACTGAAAATAAATAGGTTAGTCGAGTTTTTTAATGAACCGTCTGATCTATAAGGAACGGGCAGATGGCCTTCGTCTACCTCCCGCCAGTCACTGTTGACGATCTTTCTCGAACCGCCAGCGACCACCGACCCAGACCCGTGCCTCCACAGCTCCGCCCTCCCATCGACCTCACACCACCGCCGTGCTTGGTAGCGCCCCCAAGCCATCCCTTTAATCCCAGCCAACCTCCAGATCGGGCGCCAGTAGCTCTACGCTGTAGACGCCCCTAAGATAAACACCAAGGCGCTGCTTCCCCGGCGTAATAGTCGTACTAGCGCCTATTATGTCAGGGAATGCTTACGTTAATTGGGAATCAACTGGCCAGAAATTGAAATTCAGGGGGGCGACGGACCTCTAGCTAAGGTGAAATAGTATATGAGGAGAAACCTTGTGCATCGCGACTTACTAGGAACATCTAGTATCAAGAAGAAGCGGTCAACTAGTGTCTTCTGTGGTATGAATACCGTGCAAGTAGAGACGTAAGATTTGCACGAATAAGGGAAGAGGAGTACCTTCTTCGGTTGCCGGTGTGGTCACCTCCACATGTTGCGCCGATCTTCGTATTTTTACCGGGGAAACCGATGTTCTGGAGGGTGCAGGCTTGGACGAACCCATGGCCAAATTGTTGACTGTGTTGCCGTGGCTGTATGTCAGCGGAGGGGAAGCAGATCCGAGGCAGCGAAGGACGGCGTAGCAGGAACAGCTCCGGTACGATGGAGGGTGGCGAAGTTGGAGCGGCAGGGGTGAGGCGCAGGACGGCGTGGTTGAACTGGCTCAGGTACGGACGGCTCGGCCTCGGCTTCAACTACTAGCCGTGGAGGGCGTTGCGGTTGAGGTTGCGGTGGACGACGACGTCGGGGTATCGGCTCCGGCGTGATAAGGAGGGCGGCGGTTGATGGGTGGGATGGGGTGGCGGACGGAGGACGCCGGGGTTTCGCGGTTGGTGGAGAGGTAGTTTTGGCGCCCATGGAGTACGAATGGGGAATCGGACGAGTGGGGGGGAACCATGTTTCCGTCTGGGACGCGCTTGTTTTTGGCTTTTTTGAACAGAAGATGGGACGCGCTTGTTTTAAATTTGGGGAAAGTACAAACTTTCCCCCCTCTTAAATTTCGGACCTACTGCGGGTCGGGGGTAGGATGGTAATCCCAGGTGTCCCAAATAGTGGGCGGGAGCGTTTTTGGCCGCGTGCATGTGTGCTTAGGCGGCCATTGTGTATGAATGTTTTTCGGAGGCGGTTGCGTGGCATCTAGATGAAGCTACAAACCTACCCCGGTTTAGAACTTTCGACGTCGGGCCGGTAGGTTTCACAGGTCGGAGTTATTAGAAAAGTAATTTCCTTGTACTACCAAACATTGGTCTCACGCGGTTTCGGTCGAGTAGAGGCTCTTTTGGCGCTTCGTTCGAAATTTTGAAACACAAGCATTCACGTTTAGAGTACTCTTGAACTATGAGGATTGACCTAAATAGACAATGTTATATTTGACCTTGTATGTTTGAAAACCTCATTAAATTATCCGCTTCCTTTTGAAATTTTGACACTTGAAAATCCTGTAACTACGATTATTTTGGAATGGAGGAGCTAAATTTGAATATATTTTGTACACGACTACATATGCCATTATGTACAAAATTAGAGCAAACATTGGTACCCCCATAGTTTAGGTATGGTTTACAAATGAAATGATATCAAATTCAAATAATTGAATGGACTTCATGTTGAATTCGATTTTTTTAAACCACCTTAGGTTGAATTCAAATGTATGCTAGTTCATAGGTAGCTATTTATAAATGTCCATTGTGTAACTTTCGTATGTATAATGTGCTTTACAAACACAACATGAACTATTCTCACGTTTATATTCGATTGCTAAAGCGATGCATTGTCTGGAGTTCAAAATACTAACTATCTGGATCAATTGTGTCGAATAATAACATAGACATGCTCAAATTCGATAGAATCTAGATGTCTGATGGATCAATGACCGCTCCTTACGCGAATTGCAAATATCATGATCCCATCCTAATATTTGGATACAGTTTATATCTTTAATCAATGTGTAGAGCAGTCTTTTACGTGTAGTTTCACTCTCCATCGGTGGTATCTCCCACATGCTCACACACTCTCTCCCGAGGTGTCTTTCACGCACACATGCTCTAGATATAACCCTCCCTCCCACTCGTAACCATTTACAACTATTTTCACTAACCTTTATCACAAGCACTCTTCCTCGCGCAAACATATACACACGCACAATCCTTATCGACCCTTTCTATATACATGGACCTGCCTACGTGTCTCATGTACGCACATTATCTTTACGCATGTCTCTCACGCATTATCTCACACTTCTCTTCCTAATCGACGAGTATGATTCTAGCAGAGCATTCTGTAGGATACCCCTTAAAGTTAGGTTGGATGAATAGTAATATCAGAGATGAAGGGGTTACCTTAGTCCGAGAACCTAGGGTTACAATTCCTAGCCGGCTTTGTCAGTGGACACAGAGTCCTTCACAATTCTGCTATATTTGTCTTGTACGACTAGTCATCCATGGGTCTTCCTAAATGTGTCATGGGCCGACCAATGTGGCGCAGGACGGAAGCGAACGAAGGGCCTCACCTCGACCCACCGGACCTCACGCGGTGACACACCCTCTGCCCTCACGTCTCATTATCTTCTCACACCCACACATACCAACGCAAACACCACACACACAGAAAATTTCTCCGGGTGCCTCTATTCCTCCCCCCTTGCATATACACACTCAAGGGAATGGAATCTCTTGTCGTGACGTCATATTCGTCTCTCTCTCTCTAGACCACTCTCATTTCTCGTGCTATCTCTCCCA
>NC_041393.1:726852109-726876819 GCF_002162155.2 Triticum dicoccoides | reverse complement strand
GTCGGCCCCTCTATCCATGCCTCTCTCGAATACTTAATACACACACATACCTCTCTAGGCCCCGCCAAATGCATCAACTACACATTCACACATGCTACATCACGTACCCTATTGATCTAAAAAGCCCTCTCTTCACATTTATTTCGCATACAACATTCCTTTTGAATAAAGTGTGGCCAAAAAATTATTTTAGAGTTTCTACATATATACAACATTGCAAAGTTATATGGAGGAGTACGAACGCTAATTTGCATTGCATGGTGCCCACAATGATATTTATTCCGCACTGTGAATTTCTATATTTTTATACTATATACAAAGTTAGTCATAATAAAGAAAAACGAAGAGCATCTCTCTCTCCATCGCATACCCCCCTGTACGCCCCTTTCACGTATGCACACAAAACTATCTCTAGGTCCTCTAAAAGTAAGCCCCCAGAAAATTCACGCGTGTTTCATCTTTCTCTCGCGATATATGCAATGACGATCATTGTATTTGAAGCGAAAGCACGATATATACATTGGACTTCATAATCCACTCATTACGGTCACCGTTTACGTTTAGTGGTTATTATACAGTCATGGGCTCACCATACAACTTTTTATTTGCTTGTGACATGACTAGTTGACCAGTTAAACGCTCCACGTGGCACCTCTAGTGTTGCTTCACATTATCTCACTACCATAGTGCCCACCTGTCGACTTGTATCTACTCTACATCTACATTATTATAAAATACATAAAATACACTCTTATAAAAAATAGAGTTGGTGATGATGATGGCGATTTATATCTGATGGATAGGAAAGAAACTATGACAATTTTGCAAAAAGGTACCCACACACCTCTCCACATTTGCAAATAAGGCCTTCCCTCGTTCATCCTTTTCTCTCACAAGATAAACAAGTCATATAAATGCATCTTGATGTTACGTGCAACGCACGGGCATCTTGCTAGTAAGAATGAAAACAAATGACAAAAAAATATTTGGACGGTGGTTCGAAGTCATGACCGCGGGCACAGCGAACAAGGTGGCCTTGTATTGGTATGCTGAGCCGTCTGTTTTAACACACAAGAGCTGGTGTGGTGATTATACACACACGCACGCATGCACACGAACTGCATCCTCGCAGCACTCACACAAACACATGCACCCACGCACGCACGCAACACTCACACGTACACACGCAACCACGCACGCACGCAACACTCACATGCACACACGCACGCATGCATGCACACACCAGTACACCACACGACCAACACACACTCTCACGCTCAAGTGCTCAACCTACACGTGCATGCGCACACATCAGTCCCTGACAGACAAATACACAACCAGGTGATTCCCGTGCACGGGTTGGAGCCTTGTTGCGCCTGCGTAAATTTGTGTTTATCTGACCTTTTCCCTATGCGAACTGACAGGTGGGACCCACAAGGAACATGGTCAATTTAACTAGTCAACATGGCGCCACGCAGACTATTTGGCCGGTCAACAGCGTGCAATCCGATGCTGAACTGTGAGCAAGTGACCGGATAATCACCGCAAAACGTATATAGTGACCGTAATCAGCTTATTCTGAAGTTCGGTGACCATATTACGCTTTTCTCTCTGTAGGCCCTACTAAACTACATCTCTACACGTTCTCGCATGTTACATCTAACAACTATGCAATACAACACTACTACTACACTCTAACACAATAAATCATATGTGCTTTTAGTTTTACTAGATATCATATTGTTACTTATAATTATTCAGTTTGCATACATTAAAATTGCCTTTGAAATGTATGGCCAGTATCATCTACCGCACGGGAAAAATCCCGCCCTTTCCTGTTTAATCGGGTTTGTATTGATGGATTGTGCGACACAGCAAAACTATACTACTATACAGTACAAGTGACAGTTCATTGGGCCGTCGTGTCGTCTACTCCTCCATCGTAAGAGTGGAGCGCTCGCTTTCATAAATCTTATAGTCCCTTTCGCCGACATGTGGGACATCAAGCTACCGGGTCCACGTGCCATACCGGAATACAGTGCAGAGCAGCCGGGGTGAAGCACCCCAGTCATGGCGCCGGCGTAGTAATGAGCAATGAGGCGTCAAATCACAAAGCTGCACCTTTCCCGCAGTTAAGTTGGAGGGACGAAGTAATAATGCTAAAAAAAGAAGTTGGAGGGACGAAGCAACCATCATTTCACTCGTTGCTGAATCCGCTTCTCCCTCATCTTCTTCAACTTAACCACATGTTGCTTCTGCCGTTGTTCTGCCTCATGTGGGACGCGGATCAGCTTGGTAAAGCACTGACACGTGGGACCGCATGTTAGCAAACCGCCAGGAAAACGTCCTCCGAAAATAAGAAACCTCCCCCGCCATCTGCGCGGAAAAATCACCTCCTTTTTACTACTCTTTGATTCTATAATTTTTTAGATCAATAGAATTGAGATTTGTATAGATAGCACACAGGAGCAAAACCAAGTGGTACGTTGAAGGGCATCCACAATATGTAGCCAAATGTGAAAATAGCTTTTGGCATCGTGGGAACCATTATGGACGGTGTTGCCAAAGCCAAAAAGATGGAACCGAAGCTGCCTAATTGATTGATTGAAGGAATAGAAAAATGCAATGTCTCTCCTCTTTCTCCCATGCTTGGACGCATGTAGTACAGTATAGAGCAGAGAGTCTACTCCCCTGTCCCTTCTATCACAAATCACAAAGCAGTGAGGCGTCAAATCACAAAGCACAGACGAAGCAACCATCATTTCACTCTTCGCTGACTCCGCTTCTCCATCGTCTTCTTCGAGAAACCATCTCACCGCACTAGTACTCCTAGTAGTAGTACTAGTAAAGGACTTCCTAGATGAAAATAAGGCGGTTGTCTTGGCTTGCAGGCGGCACTTGCGAACAACTTACCGTGGTCTCCCTCAATGGTGTTCTACGTCGATTGCACTTCGCCAAACCACACAAAAAAATCCTCGACGTCACCGCAATGGGCAAGGAATTCAAATATATTTACTACCCCCATTTTTTGTACACAAGGCCAGTAATATCAAAATTACAATTTGCAAAGGGCCACTAACACTAATCGAGGCAAAATTGATGGGGTTAGCAACCAAGGACATTAATATCCCCTGCATGCATGCGGAAGTGAGAAGGTTCGTTTGCATGGCGTTGCATTAATCAAGCGATAAGGAGTGAGATGGTTAGCTCTTTGGTCTTTCGAGAGAAAACATACGCATTAATTGACACGTGAAACGAGGATTTGTATCGAAGGAAAACCCCACCTTTCTTTTTTAACACTAGTACTCCTAGTACGTACGTACTTATCCTGTTTGGGTCTTGGCCTTGCATTGCCAAACTTCGCCACACATTTTTGCCAAGCTTGCCTAAAGTTTTCAAAATGAGAAGGAGGTACACTTGCGCACGGCTGTCGCGCTCGCACTGCACCCTCACACGGTCGCTCCTGCACGCCGCGGTGGCACCGCACCCTCACACGGTCGCTCCTGCACGCCGCAAACCCAACCAAGGGAACGCACCCTCACTGACACGTGTTGTCGCATGTGAACAAACCAAAGTCAGCCATCCTATCGCACATAGAGTATGTTTATCCAATCGGAGTATCCATACGGCCCGTGCGGTGGTCTGTTTGCCAAGAAGAAGAGGTGAGGAAGAAGGAAAGAAGGGTTAGGAGACGTAGGATATTCATCCAACCGCCTGAAATGGTAGACTGACCCAAGTCAGGCGACTTGCATAACAAATAGTATGTTTTTACACAGCAAAAGATCCATAAAAAACAACATAAAGAAAAACTATCACTGCTCGCGGAAAGAGACGGCCTCGTCGTCTTTGGCTGCCGGCGCGAACCAGCCATCGCTGCCGACGAGTGTCTCTGCACCGTGGTTGTCCTCGGCCTCCAGCTACTTGTTCAAGCGGAGCGTGCGGGCGCTCTACATGGACGAGAGCACAACCCAGTTCAAGTCGAGGACGTCCAGTTCCGCCTGCAAGAGGGCCTTGATGGCAGCAGCATCCGCGCACTCCGCATCGAGTCGAGCCTCCGCCGCCCGGTTCAAGTCCAGGACTTCCGGTTCCGCCTGCAGGAGGGCGTCGATGAGAGCGGCATCCGCGCGCTCTGCGTCGAGTCGAGCCTCTACCGCCCGGTTCATGTCCACGACGTCCGGTTCCGCCTGCAGGAGGGCCTCGATGGCAGCGGCATCCGCGCGCTCCGCCTCAAGTTGAGCCTCCGCCGTCCGGTTCACATCCACGACATCCGGTTCTGCCTGCAGGAGAGCCTCGATGGCAGCGGCAAGCGCGCGCTCCGCGTTGAGTTGAGCCTCTGCCTCCCGGTCCTCCTTTAGTATCGCCATGTTGAACCGCTGGTCCGCCTGCACCATGGGGGACTCGGACGCCGGCACGAAGTCGACGTCCATCATCTCATACTGTCAGGACCCCGACTCAATGCCACATCGATCTAGCATGTAACACCTCATATCATTTTGCGGCCTCACGCACGGTATTTCCACGGGTGTCGCCTTACCTTTGCCCGGGACCGTTTGCGCCTTTTGGCACACGTATATGACAGTGTCGCTAGCATCCATATGATAAGGAGCCCGGGCTAACATGGCTAGTCGTAAACCCAAAGTGGCACAGACTTACAGGGACAGGCATCCATGACCCAGCATCGAACGTGTCGGTCATCAGCGAGTGAATCCAGGCTGTAGCACTGGGCTAGCAGGACTCCGGTGAACCGGGCTATAGCGGGCTAACAGGACTCCGGTATTCATCGCGTGACATTTCCCCGAAGGGACAGACACAGGAACGAAGAAGGACACATGCCGGCCAGCCGAAGTGTTCCGGAGCAGTAGCAAGCTACCATGGCTCGGTGGAAACACTAGGAGACATTTCCCGGTAAGAGAGGCTACTAAAGATAAACAACTAGATGGTCAGATCCCACACATACCAAGCATTTCAATAACATACACACAATATGCTCGATATGTGCAAATACAACATGGCATCACAACATGACTCTACGACTCAAGTAATTTATTCAATAGACTCCGGGGAGCGAGATATTACAAACATGGGTCTCATGACCCAACAATCAGAGCATACAAGTCAAGCACATGCGGAAGCTTAACATGTCTGAGTACAGACAACTATAAATGAAAAAGGCTGAAAAGCCTGACTATCTACCAGATCCTGCCGAGGGCACAAGATCGTAGCTGAGGTAACAAGCTAAATGTCGAAGTCCACGTGGAACTACTAGTGAGACTGAAGTCTCTCTGCAAAAACATAAATTAAGCAACGTGAGTACAAATGTACCCAGCAAGACTTACATCAGAACTAACTACATATGCATCATTATCAACAAAGGGGGTGGTGGGGTTTAACTGCATCAAGCCAGCTTTGACTCGGTGGCTATCCTGAACTACGACTGCAAGTAACTCTTTTGGGGTGGCGCACACGAGTCCACATATTCACCATATCAATACACCACTATGGACCCGCTCTCGTCTCCCTACGAGAACGCCACCCATAGCACTCACGCTTATCTTGCGTATTTTAGAGTATCCACTTTCACTTGTCTATGAACTGATATAAGCAACCCAGAAGTCCTTTTCCGCGGACACGGCTATTCGAATAGATTATGTTAACCCTGCAGGGGTGTACTTCTTCACACACGCTCTCACCACTTACCGCCGTTTACACGACATGTACTCGGCAACCTTCAAGCGGAAGCCCAACGTGGGTGTCGGCCATGGCCTACCTAAACACTCAAGTCTCTAGTCCAGGTTTATCGCCTATTCGGGTTCCATCCATGAGGAGATCCGGCCAGAGTTTCGCTCACAGCCCCAAACGATGTGAACAGGGTTCCGTGACACCAAACGGGCGCCCGGTATACCCGGCCACGTGCCTACCGCATCACAGCCCACCCCTCCGGTCAGCGCTGCCCACGGCCTCCAGCATACTACAAACACCAGAAACTACTTGCAACTCCTGGACAGAGGACAAGGGTGATTAAGAAGCCGAGAGGGTCCATTGGTTTCGGGCCCAATGCGTGGTAGTAGCTGAATCATGGATCACAAACACAGAACTCAGTTCCTGAGGACGGCTGCAATGAGACAACCCACCATGTACTCCTACATGGCCTCTCGCCGCTACCTTTACCAAATCGTGTTCACACACTTAGCTCACACACAATAGGACATGTTCACACACCTCTGATTCATTCCCGATGAATCAGACCTGACACAACTCTAAGCAGTAGCAGGCATGACAAACAAGCAAGAATGAGTAGGCACAACCGGGCTCAAACAACTCCTACTCATGCTAGTGGGTTTCATCTATTTACTGTGGAATGACAGGTCATGCAGAGGATAAAGGGGTTCAGCTACCGCAGCAAGTAACAGATGAATCATTGTTGTCCTAATGCAGTAAAAGAGGGCAGGAGCGAGAGAGTGGGATTATATCGGAATGAACAAGGGGGTTTTGCTTGCCTGGCACTTCTGAAGATAACATTGAGTCTTCATCAGTGTCAATGATCACAACGTCGGAACATCGTCTACCGGGAGGGAACAGATACTGGCAACAAAGAAGAAATACAATCAATGCAATGCACAATATGATGCATGCTCATGACATGGCAATATGAATGTGTTTTGAGCTAATGCAACTAGCAACAGATTAAATGAAGTTGGTTTGAATACAAGATTCAAATTTAAACTCCATATGTGATTATTCAAATGCCATTTAATTGATTTGTGCTAAACAGCAGCTATAAGTTGTTCTAACATGCATGAAAATGGTACAGATGGATTCCTTGAATTTTTCTGATAATTTTTCATATATAACTTGTTTGATTTGGAGCTACGGTTGAATTACTATGAATTTTAGAAGTTTAGGGCATTTTCTGAAATTTCCTGAATATTTAGAATTAAAATAATTCCAGAAAATGCATTACTGCGTCAGCACTACGTCAGAATGACGTAAGCGAGTCAACAGGGTGCGGTCCAGGTCAAACCTGACCAGTGGGGTCCACTGGTCAGTGACTGGGGGCTGGTTAGTGCCGCTGGCGTGTGGGCCCAGTCAACGGCCACGTCAGCGCGGTCAAAACTGACGCGTGGGGCCACTGCAATTAGATTAAACCTAATCTATTTTAGTTAGCCGGTTAGTTAAGCAGTGGGGCCCGGCTGTCTGTGACACGATGTGGTGGTTAGTGGCTAATTAAGCCAGTCACGTCAGCAACTGACGCCGGCGACCACGGCGACGGCGAGACCTCGCCGGAGTTGCTCGGGACGGTGCTACACGGCACCGTTTTGCTCGGGGTTTGCGGCTATAGCGAGCTGGAAGACTCGCGCATCCAGTGGTGGTGGCGGCAGTAGCTGCGGTGGTCGGGATCGACGGCGGCGACCAAATCGGCGGCGGCCGGAGTTCGGGTGCGGTCGGGTTCGGCGCTGCTGCTCACAAACGAGGGAGCTGAGGCGCTGGAGGGCTCTACGGGTCGCGGAAAGCACAACGGGTGCACGCCCGTGACCAAATGGTCACCGGGGTTTCGCCGGAGTCGAGCTCGCGCGGCGGTGGTTTTCGGCCTTGATGGAATCGGCGGCCAGAGCGAGCAAAAGAGAACGGGGGTAGGGGTGAATGATGGCGGGGCTTACAGGGGGTCGATTGGAGGCCCAGCGGCTCGGGGGAGACATCGGAGGTGGCGAGCGGGTGCCGGCAATCTCGGGCGGCCGGAGATGGGGGAGACGGCGTGGGCGGCGATGCAGGGCTCCCGCAGTCGAACGGGCTGGCGTAGACGATGCAGGAGACGATGTCGGTTCTTCTGGGCTTATCGACAGGGCGAGGGATGGCCGGTGGCCACGGTGGTTGCGAGCGACGTCGGCGGCGGCTCTCGGTCATGGGGGGGAACAGAGAAGCGAGGGGGGAGGGAGGTCCAGAGAGCGAGGGAGAAGTGAGTGTTGGAAATATGCCCTAGAGGCAATAATAAATTGATTATTATTATATTTCCTTGTTCATGATAATCGTTTATTATCCATGCTAGAATTGTATTGATAGGAAACTCAGATACATGTGTGGATACATAGACAACACCATGTCCCTAGTAAGCCTCTAGTTGACTAGCTCGTTAATCAATAGATGGTTACGGTTTCCTGACCATGGACATTGGATGTCGTTGATAACGGGATCACATCATTAGGAGAATGATGTGATGGACAAGACCCAATCCTAAGCCTAGCACAAGATCATGTAGTTAGTATGCTAAAGCTTTTCTAATGTCAAGTATCATTTCCTTAGACCATGAGATTGTGCAACTCCCGGATACCGTAGGAGTGCTTTGGGTGTGCCAAACGTCACAACGTAACTGGGTGGCTATAAAGGTACACTACGGGTATCTCTGAAAGTGTCTGTTGGGTTGGCACGAATCGAGATTGGGATTTTGTCACTCCGTGTAAACGGAGAGGTATCTCTGGGCCCACTCGGTAGGACATCATCATAATGTGCACAATGTGACCAAGGGGTTGATCACGGGATGATGTGTTACGGAACGAGTAAAGAGACTTGCCGGTAATGAGATTGAACAAGGTATCGGTATACCAACGATCGAATCTCGGGCAAGTACCATACCGCTAGACAAAGGGAATTGTATACGGGATTGATTGAGTCCTTGACATCGTGGTTCATCCGATGAGATCATCGTGGAACATGTGGGAGCCAACATGGGTATCCAGATCCCGCTGTTGGTTATTGACCGGAGAACATCTCGGTCATGACTACATGTCTCCCGAACCCGTAGGGTCTACACACTTAAGGTTCGATGACGCTAGGGTTATAAAGGAAGTTTGTATGTGGTTACTGAATGTTGTTCGGAGTCCCGGATGAGATCCCGGACGTCACGAGGAGTTCCGGAAAGGTCTGGAGGTAAATATTTATATATAGGAAGTCCTGTTTCGGCCATCGGGACAAGTTTCGGGGTCATCGGTATTGTACCGGGACCACCGGAAGGGTCCCGGGGGCCCACCGGGTGGGGCCACCTGCCCCGGGGGGCCACATGGGCTGTAGGGGGTGCGCCTTGGCCTACATGGGCCAAGGGCACCAGCCCCTAGAGGCCCATGCGCCAAGATATAGGAAAAAGGGGAGAGTCCTAAAGGGGGAAGGCACCTCCGAGGTGCCTTGGGGAGGATGGACTCCTCCCCCCCTCTTAGCCGCACCCCTTCCTTGGAGGAAGGGGCAAGGCTGCGCCTCCCCCCTCTCCCCTGCCCCTATATAGGAGGGGAGGGAGGGCATCCATACCTGAGCCCTTGGCGCCTCCCTCCCTCACGTGACACCTCCTCCTCTCCCGTAGGTGCTTGGCGAAGCCCTGCAGGATTGCCACGCTCCTCCATCACCACCACGCCGTTGTGCTGCTGCTGGATGGAGTCTTCCTCAACCTCTCCCTCTCTCCTTGCTGGATCAAGGCGTGGGAGACATCGTCGAGCTGTACGTGTGTTGAACGCGGAGGTGCCGTCCGTTCGGCACTAGGATCATCGGTGATCTGAATCACGACGAGTACGACTCCATCAACCCCGTTCACTTGAACGCTTCCGCTTAGCGATCTACAAGGGTATGTAGATGCACTCTCCTTCCCCTCGTTGCTAGTCTCTCCATAGATAGATCTTGGTGACACATAGGAAAATTTTGAATTTCTGCTACGTTCCCCAACAGTGGCATCATGAGCTAGGTCTATTGCGTAGATTCTTTGCACGAGTAGAACACAAAGTAGTTGTGGGCATCGATATTGTTCAATATGCTTGCTGTTACTAGTCTTATCTTGATTCGGCGGCATCGTGGGATGAAGCGGCCCGGACCAACCCTACACGTACGCTTACGTGAGACCGGTTCCACCGACAAACATGCACTAGTTGCATAAGGTGGCTGGCGGGTGTCTGTCTCTCCCACTTTAGTCAGATCGGATTCGATGAAAAGGGTCCGTATGAAGGGTAAATAGCAATTGGCATATCACGTTGTGGTTCATGCGTAGGTAAGAAACGTTCTTGCTAGAAACCCATAGCAGCCACGTAAAACATGCAAACAACAATTAGAGGACGTCTAACTTGTTTTTGCAGGGTATGCTATGTGATGTGATATGGCCAAAAAGGATGTGATGAATGATATGTGTGATGTATGAGATTGATCATGTTCTTGTAATAGGAATCACAACTTGCATGTCGATGAGTATGACAACCGGCAGGAGCCATAGGAGTTGTCTTTATTTATTTGTGACCTGCGTGTCAACTTAAACGTCATGTAATTACTTTACTTTATTGCTAACCGTTAGCCATAGTAGTAGAAGTAATAGTTGGCGAGGCAACTTCATGAAGACACGATGATGGAGATCATGATGATGGAGATCATGGTGTCATGCCGGTGACGATGATGATCATGGAGCCCCGAAGATGGAGATCAAAAGGAGCAAAGTGATGATGGCCATATCATGTCACTATTTGATTGCATGTGATGTTTATCATGTTTATACATCTTATTTGCTTAGAACGACGGTAGTAAATAAGATGATCCCTTACAACAATTTCAAGAAGTGTTCTCCCCTAACTGTGCACCGTTGCGACAGTTCGTGTTTCGAAGCACCACGTGATGATCGGGTGTTAGATTCTAACGTTCACATACAACGGGTGTAAGACAGATTTACACACGCGAAACACTTAGGGTTAACTTGACGAGCCTAGCATGTACAGACATGGCCTCGGAACACGGAGACCGAAAGGTCGAACATGAGTCGTATAGAAGATACGATCAACATGAAGATGTTCACCGATGATGACTAGTCCGCCTCACGTGATGATCGGACACGGCCTAGTTTGACTCGGATCATGTAATCACTTAGATGACTAGAGGGATGTCTATCTGAGTGGGAGTTCATAAGATGAACTTAATTATCCTGAACATAGTCAAAAAACTTTTTGCAAATTATGTCGTAGCTCACGCTATAGTTCTACTGTTTAGATATGTTCCTAGAGAAAAATTAGTTCAAAGTTGATAGTAGCAATTATGCGGACTAGGTCCGTAAACTGAGGATTGTCCTCATTGCTTCATAGAAGGCTTATGTCCTTAATGCACCGCTCAGTGTGCTGAACCTCGAACGTTGTCTGTGGTTGTTGCGAACATCTGACATACACGTTTTGATAACTACGTGATAGTTCAGTTAAACGGTTTAGAGTTGAGGCACCAAAGACGTTTTTGAAACATCGCGAAACATATGAGATGTTTTGAGGGCTGAAATTGGGATTTCATGCTCGTGCCCATGTCAAGAGGTATAAGACCTCCGATGACTTTCTTAACCTGCAAACTAAGGAGAAAAGCTCAATTGTTGAGCTTGTGCTCAGATTGTCTGAGTACAACAATCATTTGAATCGAGTGGGAGTTGATCTTCCAGATAAGACAGTGATGGTTCTCCAAAGTCATTGCCACCAAGCTGTTAGAGCTTCGTGATGAACTATAACATATCAGGGATAGATATGATGATCCTTGAGGTATTCGCGATGTTTTACACCGCGAAAGTAGAAATCAAGAAGGAGCATCAATTGTTGATGGTTGGTGAAACCACTAGTTTCAAGAAGGGCAAGGGCAAGAAGGGATACTTCATGAAACGGCAAATCAGCTGCTGCTCTAGTGAAGAAACCCAAGGTAAAACCCAAACCCGAGACTAAGTGCTTCTGTAATAAGGGGAACAACCACTAGAGCAGAATTACCCTAGATACTTGGTAGATAAGAAGGCTGGCAAGGTCGATAGAAGTATATTGGATATACATTGTGTTGATGTGTACTTTACTAGTACTCCTAGTAGCACCAGGGTATTAGATACCGGTTCGGTTGCTAAGTGTTAGTAACTCGAAATAAAAGCTACGGAATAAATGGAGACTAGCTAAAGGTGAGCTGACGATATATGTTGGAAGTGTTTCCAAGTTTGATATAATCAAACATCGCACGCTCCCTCTACCATCAAGATTAGTATTAAACCTGAATGGTTTATTGAATCTCGATCGTAGTGATACACATGTTCATGCCAAAAGATAGTAATGATAGTACCACCTACTTGTGGCACTGCCATGTAAGTCATATCGGTATAAAACGCATGAAGAAGCTCCATATTGATGGATCTTTGGGCTCACTCATTTTTGAAAAGTTTGAGACATGCGAACCATGTCTATTGGTGTATATGCATGAAGAAACTCCATGCAAATGGACCGTTTTGACTCACTTGATTTTGAATCACTTGGGACATGCAAATCATACCACATGGGCAAGATGACTGAAAAGCCTCGTTTTCAGTAAGATGGAACAAGATAGCAACTTGTTGGAAGTAACACATTTTGATGTGTGCAGTCCAATGAGTGCTGAGGCATGCAGTGAATATCGTTATGTTCTTACTTCATAGATGATTCGAGTAGATGTTGAGTATATTTACTTGATGAATCACGAGTCTGAATTATTGAAAGGTTCAAGTAATTTCAGTGTGAAGTTGAAAGATCGTTGTGACAAGAGGATAAAAGATCTATGATATGATCATAGAGATGAATATCTGAATCACGAGTTTGGCACAGAATTAAGACATTGTGGAAATTGTTTCACAACTAATACAGCCTGGAACACCATAGTGTGATGGTGTGTCCGAACATCATAACTGCACCTTATTGGATATGATGCATACCATGATGTCTCTTATCGAATTACCATGATAGTTTATGGGTTAGGCATTAGAGACAACCACATTCACTTTAAATAGGGCACCACATAATTTCGTTGAGACGACACCGTATGAACTATGGTTTGGAGAAACCTAAGTTGCCGTTTCTTGAAAGTTTGGGGCTGCGACGCTTATGTGAAAAGGTTTCAGGTTGATAAGCTCGAACCCAAAGCAGATAAAATGCATCTTCATAGGACACCCAAAAACAGTTGAGTATACCTCCTAATTCAGATCCGAAAGCAATAGGGATTGTTTCTTGAATCGGGTCCTTTTTCGAGGAAAGGTTTCTCTCGAAAGAATTGAGTGGGAGGATGGTGGAGACTTGATAAGGTTATTGAACCGTCACTTCAACAAGTGTGCAGCAGGGCACAGGAAGTTGTTCCTGTGGCACATACACCAACAGAAGTGGAAGCTTATGATAGTGATCATGAAACTTCGGATCAAGTCACTACCAAACCTCATGGGATGACAAGGATGCGTACTACTTCAGAGTGGTACGTAATCATGTCTTGGAAGTCATGTTGCTAGATAACAATGAACCTACGAGCTATGGAGAAGCGATGGTGGGCCCGGATTCCGATAAATGGCTCAAGGCCATAAAACCCGAGAGAGGATCCATGTATGAAAACAAAGTGTAGACTTTGGAAGAACTACTTGATGGTCGTAAGGCTGTTAGGTACATATGGATTTTGAAAGGAAGACAGACAATGATGGTAAGTGTCACCATTGAGAAAGCTCGACTTGTCGTTAAGATGTTTTTCGACAAGTTCAAGGAGTTGACTACGATGAGACTTTCTCACTCGTAGCGATGCTAAGAGTCTGTTGGAATTATATTAGCAATTACTGCATTATTTATGAAATCTTGCAGATAGGATGTCAAAACATTGTTTCCTCGACGATTCTTGAGGAAAGGTTGTGTGTGATACAACCGGAAGGTTTTGTCTATCCTGAAATATGCTAATAAGTATGCAAAGCTCCAGCAATCCTTCTGAGGACTGGAGTGAGCATCTCGGAGTTGGAATGTATGCTTTGATGATGATCAAAGATTTTGGGTGTATACAAAGTTTATGAGAAACTTGTATTTCCAAAGAAGTGAGTGGGAGCACTATAGAATTTCTGATGAGTATATGTTGTTGACATATTAATGATCAGAAATGACGTAGAATTTCTGGAAAGCATATAGGGTTATTTTGAAAGTGTTTTTCAATGGAAAGCCTGGATTAAGCTACTTGAACATTGAGCATCAAGATCTATAAGGATAGATCAAAATGCTTAATAATATTTTCAAATGAGCACATACCTTGACATGATCTTGAAGGTGTTCAAGATGGATCAGTCAAAGAAGGAGTTCTTGCCAGAGTTGTAAGGTATGAAGTTAAGACTTAAAGCTCGACCATGGCAGAATAGAGAGAAAGGAACGAAGGTCGTCCCCTATGCTTAAGACATAGGCTCTACAGTATGCTATGCTGTGTACTGCACCTGAAGTGTGCTTTACCATGAGTCAGTCAAGGGGTACAAGAGTGATCCAAGAATGGATCACAGGACAGCGGTAAAAGTTATCCTTAGTAACTGGTGGACTAAGGAATTTTCTCAATTATGGAGGTGGTAAAAGAGTTCGTCGTAAAGGGTTACATCGATGCAAGCTTAACACCTATCCGGATAGCTCTGAGTAGAGATACCGGATACGTATAATGGAGCAACAATTTAGAATAGCTCCAAGTAGAATAGTTATTTGGAATAGCTCCAAATAGAACGTGGTAGCTGCATCTAGGAGATGACATAGAGATTTGTAAAGCACACATGGATCTGAAAGGTTCAGACCCGTTGACTATAACCTCTCTCACAAGCATAACATGATCAAACCCAGAACTCATCGAGTGTTAATCACATGGTAAATGTGAACTAGATTATTGACTCTAGTAAACTCTTTGGGTGTTAGTCACATGGGGATGTGACCTTGAGTGTTAATCACATATCGATGTGAACTAGATTATTGACTCTAGTGCAAGTGGGAGACTGTTGGAAATATGCCCTAGAGGCAATAATAAATTGATTATTATTATATTTCCTTGTTCATGATAATTGTTTATTATCCATGCTAGAATTGTATTGATAGGAAACTCAGATACATGTGTGGATACATAGACAACACCATGTCCCTAGTAAGCCTCTAGTTGACTAGCTCATTAATCAATAGATGGTTACGGTTTCCTGACCATGGACATTGGATGTCGTTGATAACGGGATCACATCATTAGGAGAATGATGTGATGGACAAGACCCAATCCTAAGCCTAGCACAAGATCATGTAGTTCGTATGCTAAAGCTTTTCTAATGTCAAGTATCATTTCCTTAGACCATGAGATTGTGCAACTCCCAGATACCGTAGGAGTGCTTTGGGTGTGCCAAACGTCACAACGTAACTGGGTGGCTATAAAGGTACACTACGGGTATCTCTGAAAGTGTCTGTTGGGTTGGCACGAATCGAGATTGGGATTTGTCACTCCGTGTAAACGGAGAGGTATCTCTGGGCCCACTCGGTAGGACATCATCATAATGTGCACAATGTGACCAAGGGGTTGATCACGGGATGATGTGTTACGGAACAAGTAAAGAGACTTGCCGGTAACGAGATTGAACAAGGTATCGGTATACCGACGATCGAATCTCGGGCAAGTACCATACCGCTAGACAAAGGGAATTGTATACGGGATTGATTGAGTCCTTGACATCGTGGTTCATCCGATGAGATCATCGTGGAACATGTGGGAGCCAACATGGGTATCCAGATCCCGCTGTTGGTTATTGACCGGAGAACATCTCGGTCATGACTACATGTCTCCCGAACCCGTAGGGTCTACACACTTAAGGTTCGATGACGCTAGGGTTATAAAGGAAGTTTGTATGTGGTTACCGAATGTTGTTCGGAGTCCCGGATGAGATCCCGGACGTCACGAGGAGTTCCGGAATGGTCCGGAGGTAAAGATTTATATATAGGAAGTCCTGTTTCGGCCATCGGGACAAGTTTCGGGGTCATTGGTATTGTACCGGGACCACTGGAAGGGTCCCGGGGGCCCACCGGGTGGGGCCACCTGCCCCGGGGGGCCACATGGGCTGTAGGGGGTGCGCCTTGGCCTACATGGGCCAAGGGCACCAGCCCCTAGAGGCCCATGCGCCAAGATATAGGAAAAAGGGGAGAGTCCTAAAGGGGGAAGGCACCTCCGAGGTGCCTTGGGGAGGATGGACTCCTCCCCCCCCCCTTAGCCGCACCCCTTCCTTGGAGGAAGGGGCAAGTCTGGGCCTCCCCCTCTCCCCTGCCCCTATATATAGTGGAGGGGAGGGAGGGCATCCATACCTGAGCCCTTGGCGCCTCCCTCCCTCCCGTGACACCTCCTCCTCTCCCGTAGGTGCTTGGCGAAGCCCTGCAGGATTGCCACGCTCCTCCATCACCACCACGCCGTTGTGCTGCTGCTGGATGGAGTATTCCTCAACCTCTCCCTCTCTCCTTGCTGGATCAAGGCGTGGGAGACATCGTCGAGCTGTACGTGTGTTGAACGCGGAGGTGCCGTCCGTTCGGCACTAGGATCATCGGTGATCTGAATCACGACGAGTACGACTCCATCAACCCCGTTCACTTGAACGCTTCCGCTTAGCGATCTACAAGGGTATGTAGATGCACTCTCCTTCCCCTCGTTGCTAGTCTCTCCATAGATAGATCTTGATGACACGTAGGAAAATTTTGAATTTCTGCTACGTTCCCCAACAGTGAGAGGGGGTCGGGGAGGCGCGTGGAGTCACCGGGGCGTCGAGGAGGAGCCAGGCAGGCTGGGAGGGAGGAGGTGGCCGGGGCGCGTGGCCGCGCGCGCCACCGAGCAGCTTCGGGGCGAGGGGGAGGAAGACGACAGGGGGAGAAGCGGCGGTGGGCTGGGCCGCTTCTGCTGGGCCACCAGGTGAGTGGGCCTTAGGTAAGCGTCAGGTAAGTCCTTCTCTCTCTCTCTTATTTGTTTTAGTTTTCTATTTTTTTTATTACTCTGTTTTGAATTAGTAAAAATACTAACTCATTTTATAAAATCCCGACAAAAATTGTGGGCACTATTTGGATTATTTCCAATAGCCCCCAAGTACTTTCAGGATTATTTGGACATTTAAAAAAATATTATAAAATTTAAATGTCCAAATTCAAATACTTATGAATTAATAAAGTGACCAAATGTGACATGAAAAATGTGCAGCACCTCTGGTTCTGGTTTAAAGCATTTTTCCAGAAATGATGAACATTTTCTAAAGCCATTTGAATTCACTGAAAAATATTTTTGGTTGAACCTATTTGAATTCCTTTAATGCTAGGGTTTAGGCAATCCCCATTTCAAGTTTAAAAGAAATTTAGACATGATGCAACAGCCAAGCTAGCCCAAGTGCATAGCAAGCCAGGGATGTGACAACTCACCCCCACTAAACAAAAATCTCGTCCCGAGATTCAAGCGTAGGGTAAGGTGAAGGGGGAACGCCAACTAGCACAATCTTCACCATCCAAGTTGCACTTCAAATGAACGTTGATTCATTCACCATCATTGTCTCGAAGCCTTGCTCTGAGAACTCCATCTAACATGACAACAAGGGGAAAGGGACAATTCCAGAAAAATCAATCTTCTCGAAGATCAATCAACTTAGGACCAACTCACAGAGTGAGTCATAGCAACATCTCTTGAGCTGAGACATGAAGCACACATCTGGAGGGATGGAGTGGAACAGATGATGAGGGTCACTAGGTAGACAACAATTCCACACTTAAGAAGGTGGTAGACGATTGTCGACGTAGCGAGGAGTTGAGTTGCCATGATACCACAACGAGGCACCTTAGGGATGGTGACTCGTAGATATATCCCCTTAAGTGGCAAAAAGAATTACCTTTGATTCAAAGATCATTGAAACTCTTTAAACCATCCTAAGGCAATTCTCGAGTGATCGCTTGGAGAGGGTCGGTAGAATGGCATACTCGGACTTGGATGATGTGGATTACCTTGTTGAAGACAACGTCATAGATGATTTTTGCTTATCACCGGAAATGGAAGAGACCCATGGTAGGACCACTTTTGAAAATGATCCTGATCAGTAATTACTGAGAAGGGTAATCCAGAGTAGGGTGGCACGATGGCGGTGCAAGCCGGGAACAAAATGCAAATGCTGGGAATGATTTTGGTAACTGGGGAAGAACCCAACAATAGAGAGTGAATTCACTGTTTGAAAAGGTCATAGCATTGTCGAGGAAACTGAGAGGAATCCGAGTTAGTGCCGATGATAACACATAGCGCTTGTGCGTGCTCTCAAGAACTTGAGCATTTCCACAATCATCAAGGTTTTATCAACAACCGCGTCAAGGGTGCTGACAACACAACATACTACCATGATGAATAGCGATGGACGATGCAGATGCAAAGGAGGATAACACTTTCTCAGATTTCACCTTAGCGAGGCCAAGCAAATAAAATCTGGATGATCGACCGAGAGACATTTAGCACTCCGCTTCTAATGTTCTCCTTGATGTGCTAGCGTAATCCACCCATAGATATGGTTTGATATCTAGAACATCAAGTAAAAAGGTCGGACTTCGGGAGCACAAAAAATCCATAAGGAACAACTACTAGAATAAGTTCTACGAGATCCTTATGGGGAGGTGGCCAACTTTCTCAATCAAGATATTATAATAACAGCTCTTCCGGCTGGGTGTGTTGGCCACGACATCCACTTTACCAGTTTCCGAGGGACCGATATTATAGTTTTTGGGAAATGTTCCAAACCATCATATCTGCCTGAGATTCAGATCTGGTTGGTGTCAGGATATTCCAGACTCATCGAGTCTAGGAAGAAAAACGAAAGTTTGCAACACAAATCGATGAGATGACGTTGCGAGATTCTCGGGAATGAACTACGATAGCAAGCTCCAAACATGAGTTGGTTCTGCTACTAACATGTGAACACGTTGTCCCAGACAAGCATGGCCACGTAGTAGTCTTATAATTAAACACTACCGAGTTCAGGTGGGGAACCATAGTCGAGGATATCGAAGTCTTTACGCAAGTCCATGGATTAGATCCCAAGCATAGACTTCTTTTCCTTGAACAAGTCAATCAGTGGCTTAGTGTGCTAGGGACACATATAGAATGAAGGTTGCAAGCCTCCAGACTACAGAATACTTCGCACGTGTGCATGACTGATTTGGGATGATTCGAAAGGGAACAACATTGACTTTCTCGAGTCCACGGCGGCAACTTGCATCCAATGCACATGAACTAGAGGAAGTCACTTCTTACATCCGAACATATGCTTCATGAGCTAGCATGAACAAATGCTTTCAAAAGTTTTCCAACACTAGCTTAATGTTTAGCAAAATTATGGAGAAGACAAGGATGTTGTCAATGGGCTCAACAACAATTCATCTGGGTTTCCTTTCAAAAGGAATTCCATAGTTAAGTGAACAAGTGATAGCATTGGTCAGACCCAAAAGATGTAATGGTGTATGCTCGAGGAAAATCCACGAGTAAGACAACATTACGAACATCGTTGGTTCTGACTTGATTTGAGGATAGCCCATACTCAAATCAAAGTTTTGGTTAGGACGATAGGTCCAGCAATTGATCGCGAGGATCAATCAATGAAGACATCACCTTTCTTCAACACACACTACACAAGAATATCCCTTTGGAACGAACTAAGTCAGGCAAGCTTTTATCTTCCAACTCTCCAAGTTGTTGTCTAGCTTAACCAACTAGCTCAGGGATATCTAACACCGATTCTTGGAGAGAAGGTGCTTCACAAGAAACCAACTTGATCACGAACTCAACATAGCGGTCAGGTGACAACCTGGTAATACTTTTGAGAAGATATTCAGAAAATCACGAACCACCGATATGTTACCAAGCTCGAGAACAACCTTGCTTTTCAGGGCAAGATGATATGATCACAAGAGCGAGGGACTGACTCAATCCTAACTCATTGATCGAAAGGTGCACCGGAAATAAGGACTAGGTAGCACGATCAATCTTAGGATGATGATTCAAAAACCAACACGCTAAGAATGAAATTATTGTCCATTAACTACCAAGCAACAAGGTTGCTAGGGGTATTGAATTCACACATCACAATTCACTTGTCGACATTCCGATTATAACCACACGGAACCGAGGAATGAGTAATGATGGCGAGAAGTATCACTGTACCAAGAGTTCATAGGATGGTGTGCAATTCCTATAACAATCCCGATATAAAAGATGGTAATACTCCAAGGTAGAACAGAGCAAAAGCTGGATTAGCAATTTGTTCTGCGGAGCACAACTTCTTTGACCCAATCCTGGATATGGAAGAGGTACTGGAGTTTGTTTCTCCTAGTCATTCCGTGATAGAATGGCTTGACGGACCACAAGAGTAATAGGCATCGATAAACGAACGCACGCATACTCTTGACTATCAATTGATAGACGAAGGTCAGTAGACAACTAAAGAGGGACAACTCAAAGGAACATATAACTTTCTGAGTTGTGGATGCATAGATTAGTATGTCGAACCAAGTTCAACATAATTCTTCCAGATAACCCATGCAGAAAGGTTGAGCTGGCAGAGTCACAATATAGCATGGATAACTCATCGAGAGCACTCTTGTTGTCATCTTTTGGTTCAGAAGAACTCCTGCCAAGAATGGTTCATGGTAATTGGAAGAAGGATGTACCACGAACCTCGAGGACTATCGCAAAGGTTACTAATATCCTAAAGGAACTAGCAAACACTATCAACATGAAGTAAGTAGAGTGAATCTCGGGTTCAAAACCCAAGGAGTAGAATACCTACTACTAAGTGACATCACGGGATGCTTTCGAGAATAAAAGCCAGAATCATCACACTGGGACACAAAACATGGCTAGACTACTAGATGATCCCCTGAGACACCTAGGGTCATAATAATAACTCCAACATAAATGTCAAGGCAATAGAATTCCTCAACTCAACAATTAGTGTGATTGAGCTGGCATAAAGGAACATCGAAACCAGAGGGAAAGGATTTTGCAAATGCATCAGACTGTTTAAAAACCTGGGATGACTCGGACAGCATAACGGCTGTAAATGCTCATAAAAGATTTGAGACATTCACAAAAATGGTGGCATAACCACTCAGAAGCACAATATCAAGGTTTCGAGATCAACAGTTAACATACAAAAGTCGTAGGAACTGAACTCAAGCTTAAATCCAACAATCTTATAAGTCTACGGATTAGTAACACGTGATCCTGATAGAAAGAAGAGAAAGTCTAGTTCCTTAACCCCGCAGGAAAGATAAGATGACTCAGATCAGAAGGGCATGAGGTAAAGGAGTAAAAAGAGCCTTACGGTCCATCCCACAATCAATTCCCTTATATAACTAAAGAATTTCTAGACTCAACTTCGACCAGTTTGGCTTGGTAATTCTACAGGCAGTCAAGCTCTAATACCAACGCTGTCAGGACCCCGACTCAATGCCACATCGATCTAGCATGTAACACCTCATATCATTTTGCGGCCTCACGCACGGTATTCCCACGGGTGTCGCCTTACCTTTGCCTGGGACCGTTTGCGCCTTTTGGCACACGTATATGACAGTGTCGCTAGCATCCATATGATAAGGAGCCCGGGCTGACATGGCTAGTCGTAAACCCAAAGTGGCACAGACTTACAGGGACAGGCATCCATGACCCAGCATCGAACGTGTCGGTCATCAGTGAGTGAATCCAGGCTGTAGCACTGGGCTAGCAGGACTCCGGTGAACCGGGCTATAGCGGGCTAACAGGACTCCGGTATTCATCGCGTGACATTTCCCCGAAGGGACAGACACAGGAACGAAGAAGGACACATGCCGGCCAGCCGAAGTGTTCCGGAGCAGTAGCAAGCTACCATGGCTCGGTGGAAACACTAGGAGACATTTCCCGGTAAGAGAGGCTACTAAAGATAAACAACTAGATGGTCAGATCCCACACATACCAAGCATTTCAATAACATACACACAATATGCTCGATATGTGCAAATACAACATGGCATCACAACATGACTCTACGACTCAAGTAATTTATTCAATAGACTCCGGGGAGCGAGATATTACAAACATGGGTCTCATGACCCAACAATCAGAGCATACAAGTCAAGCACATGCGGAAGCTTAACATGTCTGAGTACAGACAACTATAAATGAAAAAGGCTGAAAAGCCTGACTATCTACCAGATCCTGCCGAGGGCACAAGATCGTAGCTGAGGTAACAAGCTAAACGTCGAAGTCCACGTGGAACTACTAGTGAGACTGAAGTCTCTCTGCAAAAACATAAATTAAGCAACGTGAGTACAAATGTACCCAGCAAGACTTACATCAGAACTAACTACATATGCATCATTATCAACAAAGGGGATGGTGGGGTTTAACTGCAACAAGCCAGCTTTGACTCGGTGGCTATCCTGAACTACGACTGCAAGTAACTCTTTTGGGGTGGCGCACACGAGTCCACATATTCACCATATCAATACACCACTATGGACCCGCTCTCGTCTCCCTACGAGAACGCCACCCATAGCACTCACGCTTATCTTGCGTATTTTAGAGTATCCACTTTCACTTGTCTATGAACTGATATAAGCAACCCAGAAGTCCTTTTCCGCGGACACGGCTATTCGAATAGATGATGTTAACCCTCCAGGGGTGTACTTCTTCACACACGCTCTCACCACTTACCGCCATTTACACGACATGTACTCGGCAACCTTCAAGCGGAAGCCCAACGTGGGTGTCGGCCACGGCCTACCTAAACACTCAAGTCTCTAGTCCAGGTTTATCGCCTATTCGGGTTCCATCCATGAGGAGATCCGGCCGGAGTTTCGCTCACAGCCCCAAACGATGTGAACAGGGTTCCGTGACACCAAACGGGCGCCCGGTATACCCGGCCACGTGCCTACCGCATCACAGCCCACCCCTCCGGTCAGCGCTGCCCACGGCCTCCAGCATACTACAAACACCAGAAACTACTTGCAACTCCTGGACAGAGGACAAGGGTGATTAAGAAGCCGAGAGGGTCCATTGGTTTCGGGCCCAATGCGTGGTAGTAGCTGAATCATGGATCACAAACACAAAACTCAGTTCCTGAGGACGGCTGCAATGAGACAACCCACCATGTACTCCTACTTGACCTCTCACCGCTACCTTTACCAAATCGTGTTCACACACTTAGGTCACACACAATAGGACATGTTCACACACCTCTGATTCATTCCCGATGAATCAGACCTGACACAACTCTAAGCAGTAGCAGGCATGACAAACAAGCAAGAATGAGTAGGCACAACCGGGCTCAAACAACTCCTACTCATGCTAGTGGGTTTCATCTATTTACTGTGGAATGACAGGTCATGCAGAGGATAAAGGGGTTCAGCTACCGCAGCAAGTAACAGATGAATCATTGTTGTCCTAATGCAGTAAAAGAGGGCAGGAGCGAGAGAGTGGGATTATATCGGAATGAACAAGGGGGTTTTGCTTGCCTGGCACTTCTGAAGATAACATTGAGTCTTCATCAGTGTCAATGATCACAACGTCGGAACATCGTCTACCGGGAGGGAACATATACTGGCAACAAAGAAGAAATACAATCAATGCAATGCACAATATGATGCATGCTCATGACATGGCAATATGAATGTGTTTTGAGCTAATGCAACTAGCAAAAGATTAAATGAAGTTGGTTTGAATACAAGATTCAAATTTAAACTCCATATGTGATTATTCAAATGCCATTTAATTGATTTGTGCTAAACAGCAGCTATAAGTTGTTCTAACATGCATGAAAATGGTACAGATGGATTCCTTGAATTTTTCTGATAATTTTTCATATATAACTTGTTTGATTTGGAGCTACGGTTGAATTACTATGAATTTTAGAAGTTTAGGGCATTTTCTGAAATTTCCTGAATATTTAGAATTAAAATAATTCCAGAAAATGCATTACTGCGTCAGCACTACATCAGCATGACGTAAGCGAGTCAACGGGGTGCGGTCCAGGTCAAAACCTGACCAGTGGGGTCCACTAGTCAATGACTGGGGGCTGGTTAGTGCCGCTGGCGTGTGGGCCCAGTCAACGGCCACGTCAGCGCGGTCAAAACTGATGCGTGGGGCCACTGCAATTAGATTAAACCTAATCTATTTTAGTTAGCCGGTTAGTTAAGCGGTGGGGCCCGGCTGTCTGTGACACGATGCGGTGGTTAGTGGCTAATTAAGCCAGTCACGTCAGCAAGTGACGCCGGCGACCACGGCGACGGCGAGACCTCACCGGAGTTGCTCGGGACGGCGCTACAGGGCACCGTTTTGCTCGGGGTTTGCGGCTACAGCGAGCTAGAAGACTCGCACATCCAGTGGTGGTGGCGGCAGCAGCTGCGGTGGTCGGGATCGACGGCGGCGACCAAATCGGCGGCGGCCGGAGTTCGGGTGCGGTCGGGTTCGGCGCTGCTGCTCACAAACGAGGGAGCTGAGGCGCTGGAGGGCTCTACGGGTCGCGGAAAGCACAACGGGTGCACGCCCGTGACCAAATGGTCACTGGGGTTTCGCCGGAGTCGAGCTCGCGTGGCGGTGGTTTTCGGCCTTGATGGAATCGGCGGCCAGAGCGAGCAAAAGAGAACGGGGGTAGGGGTGAATGATGGCGGGGCTTACAGGGGGTCGATTGGAGCCCCAGCGGCTCGGGGGAGACATCGAAGGTGGCGAGCGGGCGCCGGCGATCTCGGGCGGCCGGAGATGGGGGAGACGGCGTGGGCGGCGATGCAGGGCTCCCGCAGTCGAACGGGCTGGCGTAGACGATGCAGGAGACGATGGCGGTTCTTCTGGGCTTATCGACAGGGCGAGGGGTGGCCGGTGGCCACGGTGGTTGCGAGCGACGTCGGCGGCGGCTCTCGGTCATGGGGGGGGAAGCAGAG
>NC_041393.1:726846907-726851527 GCF_002162155.2 Triticum dicoccoides | reverse complement strand
TCATGGGGGGGGACAGAGGAGCGAGGGGGGAGGGAGGTCCAGAGAGCGAGGGAGAAGTGAGAGGGGGTCGGGGAGGCGCGTGGCGTCACCGGGGCGTCGAGGAGGAGCCAGGCAGGCTGGGAGGGAGGAGGTGGCCGGGGCGCGTGGCCGCGCGCGCCACCGAGCAGCTTCGGGGCGAGGGGGAGGAAGACGACAGGGGCAGAAGCGGCGGTGGGCTGGGCCGCTTCTGCTGGGCCACCAGGTGAGTGGGCCTCAGGTAAGCGTCAGGTAAGTCCTTCTCTCTCTCTCTCTCTTATTTGTTTTAGTTTTCTATTTTTTTTATTACTCTGTTTTGAATTAGTAAAAATACTAACCCATTTTATAAAATCCCGACAAAAATTGTGGGCACTATTTGGATTATTTCCAATAGCCCCCAAGTACTTTCAGGATTATTTGGACATTTAAAAAAAATATTATAAAATTTAAATGTCCAAATTCAAATACTTATGAATTAATCCAGTGACCAAATGTGACATGAAAAATGTGCAGCACCTCTGGTTCTGGTTTAAAGCATTTTTCCAGAAATGATGAACATTTTCTAAAGCCATTTGAATTCACTGAAAAATATTTTTGGTTGAACCTATTTGAATTCCTTTAATGCTAGGGTTTAGGCAATCCCCATTTCAAGTTTAAAAGAAATTTAGACATGATGCAACAGCCAAGCTAGCCCAAGTGCATAGCAAGCCAGGGATGTGACACATACCCATCGGGGGCCTTCTGCGCCGCAACCTCCGCAGTGAACATTGGATCGGCTTCCTCCTCCTTGTAGCTTGGCTCCAGAGAACTCGGGGATTGGCCCGCTGCAAAGCGAGCTTGGGAACGGAGGTCTGTGGCACCGACCGCCGCCGCGATTTCTGCGCGGCGCTCCGGCGTCAGCATCTTGTAGTAAGTGATCTTGCGGCGCACCATGGCTTTCCGGCGAACTAGGGGACGCTTGATGCGGGCTAGGGGGTCAAAAGGTGGGGGAATGGGCTGGAGATTTGGTGTGGTTTTAGGGCAGTGGCTGGCATAGGCCGAGCAGCGAAGGTTCTGGTGTGAATAGTGGTTCTAGTGACGACCGGTCAATCGGTTTTGACTGTACATCGCTCTTGTCGCGTTCGCGTTGCAGCCTGGCACGCTGGACCCTCCACGTTGCTCACCGAATGGAACGCCCTTCGTCTTGCGTTTTCATTTGCTTTTGGGACCGCAGTTGAGAGCAAACCGGCGTCCCTCCCCCTCCCCCGCCCGCGTCATTTATTATACCACCACTCCCCCCGTTTTATGTGGAGTAAATAAAAACAGAGGGAGTATACTACGGATGAGGATCCCCTGACGTGGCCGAACCCATTGAGTAACTGACATGCGAGGCCTAGCAAGCATGGGGTCCGCCAGTAAGTGACCGAAAGGGAGGGTAAGGTAGGGATAACTATGTCAGAGGATCCACTTCCACTATACTACTTTGACCAAATGTTAGAGTAATAATATATGACATGCAACTTACACAAATGTTAGAGTAATAATATATGACATGCAACTTACACAAAGCATACAGGGTCTAATGTGTTTTTCGAGGCTAACTTTGACCAAATGTTAGAGTAATAATATATGACATGCAACTTACACAAAGCATATGGTCAATTTCGTATGTGAAAGGAGTTTCCAATGATATAATTTTCACATTATACATCTCATGTACTCCCTCCGTCTAGGTGTGTAAGTCATCTTACGAAAACCAAATAATCCCAAAACACGTAGGTGCGGTGCATTAACTTCTACCTCGTTTCTTGTTTCTTGACATATGAACCAATAAGAGATGAGGGTGTGCATGCTTTTAATGACCTGAGACTATCAAACATGACATGTAATGTTTAGTTCATTGCATGCAATACTATTAATTAGCAAATAAACATTAATGTCTCTCGTTTTCCCCTCCTCCTTGGTCATGGTGCATAGCCTAAGATGACTTACTCACCTATGTGAAAGGAGTACTATTAATCTTGTCAATAGTCAAATTGGAAACCATCTCGAGTACAAATCTAGGAGTACGTACGAATCTAACAATATTGATTGGGCGTTGTTGAATGTTGATACCTTTTTTTATCATAGTAGAGATACTTTGACTACACATAAAACTTATATGTAAAGTAGAAAGGATAGGAGGGAGTATATTGTACGTTCAAAAATGAAAAAAAAACATTGAATACCCTTTTTATATGATTTGCGGATGCTATGATCACCGGTTCAAAATTTTGAATCCGCCTTAGCTATCATGTGCCCCCACTCGTTCCCTCTCGATTTCATCTCGGGGTCCGGAGATCTATTGAAAGAGGACTAGGGTGGGTACATGCGAATGATACTCGGAGGAATGTTCAAATGAGGCATGCGGGAGGATGGACTCGACTGGAGGGCCACATGATCGATGGAGAAGAGGGTTGGAGAGGAATGAGAAATAAGCAAACGCCACATGATTACACTTGAACGGCTCAAATAAACAATAAGTTGTCTCGCTTGGCCTACATAGTGAAAGGCCTAATGCGCAACGCGGAGCACTGATGCTCGAATATGGCCGGGAAAACAGGAAAATCGACATGTGGGGCACACCCGTCGGGACGACGTAGCGCAGACTAGTCCAATGGAGGAGCTGGCCGACGACCTCCTCGCCACCGACAACCGTTCATGTGGGTCGTTGGGGCCAACAACGGGGCGCATCTCCAGCACCGCCTCTGGACACGGCGACCGCAGTGAGCGACACGCTCATATCATCGATAGACATGGTCGATTTCAGTGTGCCGAGGGTGGCGTTAGTGCTATGGCACGACCAACGGTATGTTTGGTTTGTGCCCAAGGTTGCCCCATCAAAGCATTGGGTAGCCAAAATTTTGGTTGAGGTATTGGTTGCCCATGATTTGGGCGACATTGGCAAGAAAAATGAACTATAGTTGGCTAGAGTTCATTGGCATGCCAAAGAAATGGCAACCATCCAAACAAAGACCAATCTTTGGGTCATGACCAAAATTTTGGTAAGGTGCACTTTGGCCACAATCCAAACACACCCCAACACCCGGCTCGTCGAGGATGCACGGGGCGCCACGACGCGTCCGCGGAGTGGTGTAGCGCGGCCAACTGCATCCTCTGGACCTGAGACCATGCCGGGTCGTCTTGCTTTTTCAATGACATGCGGGGATCACATTTGAGCAAAGGGCATCTCCAACGTTGCCACGACCGCAGATGACTACCCTGGCACACCAAAGCCCTCGTCCCTCGCGCCGTCGCACGGTGCGTTCCCAGCCGGCGCCAGCTGCCCGCATTCATGCCGTCCATTCGTATGTCGTTGTTAAGTGGCTTGGTGCCCGAGGAACCAACTCCGGCGACTTAATGACGCACCCGGACGCTTGGACTCACCGGAATCCGCTACTTAAAGCGGCAACGCCCAGCTAACCTCCACACCATAGCGCATTGTCCTCCTACCTGGCACCACATCCGCCATGACCGCAAGTGCGAACGCTCTACGGGAGAGCTTGTCTTCGGGGATGAAGCTCGAGGTCGCCGCCCTCGCTCAAGTCACCTCTCGCGACGCAATAGCGGCGTAGCCGGACGCGAACGCGACCGCACAAGCGGTGGCCACGCTGGCGGCCGACGACGGGAGCACCGTCAGCCACGCGTCCTACTTGCTGCCGTCCAACGTCCGGCTCCGCCGAGGTCGGGGACTCCTCCGAGGATGAGTAGGGCATGGGAGGCGGCAGGGCATGGTGTGCCAACTGGCCGGTCCATATCCCGTGTTCTACTCTTCCTCGCCGGAGACCGCACCTTCACTTCACGGGTCTTGAACCCCTCCCCCGTACATAGAGATCGCAGATGGAGGACGTCGGTCACCGCCGTAGAATAGGTTTAGTGTCGGGTTTCTTTTATTTTTCTGTCCTATAAAATTTCGAAATGTAATGAAAATCTGCCGTGTTTGCATTAATCTCGGCCGGTGTATATGAACTTTCACAATAATATACATATTGTAGGAGTACTAGCAAGATGCCCGTGCCTTGTACGGAAGATCAAGATCTTGTGGGAGAAAAGGATGAATGAGGGAAAGCCTTATCTACAAATGTGGAGAGGAGTGCGGGTAAATTGTCATAGTTTCCTTCCTATCCATTAGATATAGATCGGACGGCCTATATTGCAGGATGACAGGCACACCATCATCACCAACTCTGCTTTTTATTGAACCGAGACAAATCTTAAAAACCCAACTAAGCCAACCTCCCAGCATATCGCGCGGGAAAAGACCCGGCTGCGCCGTTTCAGTCGGGATTACCGAATTACTAGTAGTAGTATCGATGGATCATGCGAAGCAACATTTTTTTTTTGAGGGGGCGAAGCACCTAGTTTAAAAGGAAGAAAGGCGGTACACTCACAGCACTCCTGTCGCGGTCGCATTACACCCCACACACGTTCGGTCCTGCACACGGCTCACGCATTCCGAACGCACTTCGGCTTGCCTCTTCACTGACACGTGGGACTGCACTTGGAGACACCGACCATGCGCCAAACTCCCCCTGCCCACCGCACGAATATCCTCCCCCCCCCACACACACACAAAAATTCACCCCA
>NC_041393.1:726836537-726846500 GCF_002162155.2 Triticum dicoccoides | reverse complement strand
GTCCCCCCTCCACTCCATTTGCTCCGCCAAAGCCGCCCTCCCCGCCACGCCGATACATCGGCGCCGCGGTTCATCAAGGGGATGCACGGCGATCCTCTCGCTCCCACAGTACGCTCTCGTAGACTGCCGTCCTCTAGCTGCGCCGCCACCTCTGGCTACGTTCTTGTGGAGGCGCACGGCGGTCAGTGCCGCCACCGCTAGAGACGTTCGTGTGGAGACGCACGGCGGTCAGCTTCTCCCACAATACGCGCATTCTAGACTGAGGCCCCGTTCATGTCGGTGTAGCGCTGAATGTTAGCTGATAGACGCTGTTAAACTCACTGTTTGCCGAAGTAGTTTACTGTCAATATGCTCTGCTTAAGAAGCTTCCTTGCCCTGTTCTGCACTCAATCTGCTTAGCTGAGATTACATGCCAAGGCCGATTAGTTGCTAAAATATCCTGCCATATATTTATTGTGACGTAGATTGCCATGATCTAGTAGCCAATCTGTTAGGTGAAATAGCTCTACACCGTTTTATACTCGATCTTTGTTGCTGCGATAGCCTTCGATAGTTTGATGGCTGTGTGCTCGGCCTCATTGACTGCTGAAACAGCCTGCCATAATTTAGCACTCAAATCTATTTGCTGAATTAGCTTTACATATATTTCGTTACTTAGATCTGCTCGTCCAAATATCTTGCCATAGCTTTAGACATCAACCTAGGTATTTTTTTGGACTTCATAAAAAAGCATATATGTTTTTCGTGTAATATCTAGTAGAAGAACTAATTTGTATGTCTAACAGATGGACAGGACTTGGATAACTTCTGCTCCAAGATTCTCCGCTGCATATGTCGAGGGGGTTGAAAACTTCATGAACTTTATCAGAGCTGAGTACGGTGGTCCGAAATCAGATGTGCTCTGCCCGTGTAGCAGTTGTATGAATTCAGTTACAAGACCCCAGTCAACTGTGCAAAATCATCTACACTTGTATGGGATGTCGGTCACATATACTAGGTGGGTTCATCATGGTGAAGCTGTGAATGTCAATGTTATTGACTACTTGGAAGCAGCATATCACCATCTTGATATGCCTGATGCTCAGGTGGAAGAGGAGGAGGAGGTGGTGGTGGCGGAGCCAGTGAGTTTGACCAACATTGAAACAATGCTACGAAATGCTCGTGCATTCCGTGAACTTTCACCTACAGAAGAAAAACGATGGGCCCGCATGTTGGAACAATGCAACGTTGCTATCACCCCAGGAAATAAGTTGTCAGTATTCTCAGCTATGTTCACATTTCTTCAGGTGAAGACATCTGAGCGGATGACCAACAAATCATTCGATGCGATGTTGGCTGCTTTCCGCAAATCTTTCCCAGATGAGTCTGAGCTACCACACACCTACAGTAAAATGAAGAATTTCCTTCGTGCAGTTGGAATTGGATATGATATGGTCCATGTTTGTAAGAACAATTGTGTTCTGTTCCGGAAGGATTATGCCAACTTAAGTGATTGCCCGAAATGCAAATCATCAAGATGGAAAGATGGCGATGTTGTGAAGAGGGTTCCTCATAATGTTCTGAGACATCTTCCAATTACACCAAGATTGCAGAGGTTGTTTCATGATGCTGAAACAAGAGAGGATGTACTGTGGAATTCTAGGAACTAGGAGTACAGAGATCAGAATGTAATGAGCCATCCATCTCATGGTAGTGAGTGGAAAAGCTTCAATGATAAACACAAAGAGTTTGCTGCTGACCCTAGAAACATTGGACTTGGCTTAGCTTCAGATGGATTTAACCCATTTGGCCACCAAAGCGCCACATATAGCATGTGGCCAGTGCTTGTTATCCCTTACAACATGCCTCCAAATGTCTGCACCGAAGAATCAAACTACATGATGGCCTTGCTCATCCCAGGTCCAAAAAGTCCTGGAAAGGATTTTGATTTGTTCATGGAGCCTCTTGTGGAGGAACTTCAACAGCTATGGAAGGGTGTTCTCACTCGAGACCTATATAGCAGCCCACCAGCTGATTTCTTTCTGCGTGTTTTTGTAATTTTGTGCATGCATGATTATCCGGCTTTGGGCACTATGTCAGGGCGAACGACACATGGTTACAATGCATGTGTTCGCTGTGACAGGAATCCGTTGTTATACACAATACTTAGCAAGATCTGTTACATTGGACACCGCCGTTTCCTTGCCAAGGACAAGCCGCACCCTAGAAAATACCGAAGACATGTGTTCAATGCAAAGCATGAAAACCGTGATGCGCCAAAGAGGCTCACCGCCGATGAGTTGCAAGTGGAATTAGAGAAGGTCAGACATATTACACCAGGAAACCATCCTGGTAATGGTAGCGAGAAAAGGAAGCATGGCACAGTAGAAGAGAGATTATTGTTTACCCACAGGTCCACTTTGTGGGACCTGGAGTATTGGAAAGATTTAGATCTGCGGCATAATCTTGGTGTGATGCACATCGAGAAAAATATATGTGACTGCATTATCGGCACACTTCTTAACATTGAAGGCAAGACGAAAGATACCTTAAAATCTAGGATTGATTTGACACACCTGGGTATCAGAAAGGATTTGCAGGTGCAAGATGAAGGTAAACCACGGGATATGGCACCAGCTGTGTACGTCTTGGACAAGGTAAAAAGAAAAGAATTCTGCGAGGTCCTGTCACGTGTGAGATTCCCACATGGATTTGCTTCCAACCCTGAAAGGAGAGTCAGTGCAGATGGAAACAAGGTACAAGGGTTGAAAACTCATGACTGCCACGTCCTACTTCAGAGGGTTTTGCCTGTTATCCTTAGAGGATTGGGCTGCCCTGACTTATACAGAGTAGTTGCAGAGTTGGGACAATTCTTCAGGGAACTCTGCAGTAGAAATATCAAGATAGATGCTTTGGAGTGTCTTAGAGACAAGATACCAACTATCCTATGCGACCTTGAGAAGATATATCCTCCAGCCTTCTTTGATGTGATGGTGCATTTGGCTGTTCATCTACCTGATGAGGCACTACTTAGAGGTCCAGTACAGTATGGTTGGATGTACCCTATTGAAAGGCGGCTAGGCACTTTCAAGGGCTATGTTAGGAATAGAGCTAGACCCGAGGGTTCCATTGTAGAGGCCTACATTGCTACAGAAGATCAGCTTAGTAAAGAGGTGGGTGAAGACAATCCCGAGCTCAATGTTTTCGATTATTCTGTTCGAGTTACAGGGAAGAGTCGACAAGAGGACAAGCCTAAAGATTTGGACAAAATGGTTTGGTATGTGTTGAATAACTGTCTTGAGATACTACCTTATATCAAGTAAGTGCAGTACTGCAGCTTATACATCGTAATCTACTAAACTTGCAGCACATTCTTATATATTTAGATGTTTGACGTGATCACTATGTTGTGCAGCATCTACAAAGAGGAGTTACTGCCGTAAAATCCAAGAAACATTGACAAACTAGTTATGGCAGGATTTGCAAAATGGTTCAAGAACCATGTAAGCTTTTGAAGTGCACTGTCAGTTTTTTTTAATATATTGAGTACATAAGATGATCAGCTTGTCTATTTTCTAACCATAGGTTAAGAAGATGCGGGAGGATGGGCAGGCAGTTGATGATGCCCTTTACTCACTAGCAATGGGTCCTGATACTCGGGTAAGACATTATGAATCTTGCGTTGTTGGAGATGTGCGCTACAACACCCTTGCACGAGACGAAGGCAGGAAGACACAAAACAGTGCCATCATGAGCATGGATACGTATGACAAAGAGACAACTGAAATATATGCTAACATAACAGACATTGTTCAGTTGCAGTATATCTCCAGTTTTGAGGATCATCAGTGTGTGGTTCTGTTGTGCTGTCGTTGGTATAACCTGTTTTCCAGGATCGCAAAATCCAGAGCAGATGATTATTTCAAATCCATCAATGTCAAGGTGGCGTACCAGACCAAGGAGCCTTTTATTTTGGCAACTCAAGCAACACAAATATTTTTCTTGGAAGACACATTTGCACGTAGCGATGACTGGAGAGTATTGCAAAGGTTTAAGCAGAGGAATTCATTTAATGAAGTTGCACAACAAGATGATGCTTACACTGCTCCTGATGTACAAGATAACACAGATGTTCCTAATATCTTTGAGAACCATCACGTCAATGACACCGGCGAAGAGATTGTCTGTCGTGCTGTGGACATACAAGAGTTGATCAAGACGAAGCCAATGTTCAAGGACATTGAGGACGAAGAAGAAGATGACACCGTGGGGAATTATGATACAGACTGATACACATGGTGAAGATGTTGACGCTGCTGCTGTGGATGATGATTACGTTGCTTTTGTCGTATTTGCCTGTCAGAAGACGTTTTTTATCTACTATGTGAAATTGTGTTTGCTATGACAACTGAAACCTGATGAACATGTTGTTTAGTATTTTGTTGTGAGAACATCACTTGTTATGTATGCTGATTTGTGTTTGGTGATTGTATGACAACTAAAACATGATGACATTGTTGTTTAGTTGTACTCATATTTGGCTGTGAAACTTGAATTTGATGACATAATTTGCTGTTGGACTGCAATTTGCTCGACGTCTTCGAATGAGAACAAAGCTGACACGGTAGGGCCTCTGCTATTTATTTATTTATATGAGCAAAAGAGAATACCCCCTGATTTCAGTTAATAGAAATCATTAGATGTTCACAACACTACGCCCAGCCTGCTACACAGGTTTCATTCATTACTAGTTTCAGCAAAGTGCTCATGTCATAGCCATTGAATACATCACGAGTGCTACATAAACTACAAATAAAGAGACAATCATCCTACAGAGCACATCGATTTTGCCAATTATCTTCACAAGCTCTTTCAATCTCCTCATTGCTGTCAAGGCCGTTCAGCAGCTGTTGCTTGGCCATGATCAGAGGAACTGCATCTTTAACCTTCTGCTCTGCATCTTCCTCTTCTGTCGGTCCTTCAGTTACTTGTCCAACACCCCAACCTGCTGGTATTGGGATTCCTCGGCTAACCAAATAATCTGTGTAGTTGCATTCCCCCACATCAACAACTTCCCAGAAATACAAATCACACGAATCTTCCCTTTTCTGCACGAATCAAATTGGAAGATCATCAACCAAACTATTAAAAAAATCAGCAACTGAAAGCAGCAGAACAACACTTAAACATATTATTACCCCATGATTCGGGCATTTGTAGAAGACTCGGCCAGGGTTGCGGATTGTGGTTGAGACGCGACGGATGACTCTGCGTGATCTGCAGCAGTGGCACCACACCAACGACAGCGGGTTGCGCTGAGCAATCGGCTGCGGTGCGCGTGCCGGCGGGGGTGTGATGAAACCCACAGGCGATGGTACGGGTGGCGACTTGGCGCATATCTGGTTGTTGCCTGCTGAAGAGCAGGTGGACGAGCAGCCAGCAGACATGGTTGCTGCCGCCAGAGCTTCTGATGCTAGGCAGAGTAAGTACAGAAGAGGAGAAGCGAACATTGGATATGTCAATTTAATTACTTGCAGAGTAGCATAGCACCATATATAGTCATAGTCTAGGTTTGGATACGAACTAGCTACAGGAGCACGTCTTTCTTTTTTCTAAAACTCGGCAACATCTCTTTACTGGTACACTAGCTTGTTCTGTACGCCTTCCCAAGTCTTTGATTTTCTTTCCCTTTTTTGCGAGGAAGGAAGGAGGACAAAATTGAGAGTTCGTCGGACTCAAACCCAAGACCTCTCGGTTGAAAACCAAGGGTGCTAGTCACTTATGTGGCGAACGTTCCCTGTGAGGAGGATGGCAGACGAACGCATTTTCCTTGCAATTTTCTTCCAATATATAAAAAAGTATGCTACTTGGTGTCCGCTTAGTCAAAAAATGATTGTGCCAACCTTGACCGTTTGATTTACATTCAACGTCTGTCGCGTTTCTTCAGTCTCTTCTTCCTCGAGCCGCCAAAGCCAAACCAGCGCCGGCGGGACCGCCTGCTCCCGGCTCCCACGGCTGGCTGTGATCTTCCCCGGCTCCTATTCCTTCCCATCTGAGGCCTTACCATCATCCTCCGGCTTGGTTCGCTCGCCGTGGCGCCGCCCTCCGGTGTTGTCAACATGGTCAACAACTGAGAGGAATAAGGAGATGACTATACATGGTGAGGATGACAGTAGGGACCCAGCAGCGCGTGCAGTAATTTTGTTTTTTCGGGATAGAGAAGGGTATCAACTGGGTTGTGCGGGACCCGTGGCCCATCTAGCTCAGGCTTTTATTTCATATGTTTAGCACATGACCAGCCCAGTTTGTTTTTTTCCTTTCCGAAAAATGGCTAGCCAGCTATTTTGTTTTTTGCAGAATAACCAACATAGGCCTACTTGCTTTTCTATGCCCTGCTGGGCCGGAAATCTTTCAAGACGAGGAGGGATGCATTTTTCCCAGAAAATGGGCTATAAGTAATAAGAAATGGGCTATAAGTAATAAGAAATGGGCTATAAGTAATAATAAATGGGTTGTAAAATGAAAAAAAATACAGCAAACACGCAATTAGTTCTCAAATACTGTTTTCTATAGGATTTTGATATTTTAAATTTCATTGTTTTTGTGCGGGTAAAATTTCATTGAATTTAAATTAAGGTATATTTAGATTTAAAATTAATTTGAATCTGGCTAGAAATTTTGGGCTGAATGTTGTTTGGGACAGATTTGGAGGCTAACTTGTGGGTCTACTAGGTTGACGTGTACTTTGGCTTTGTCAACTTAGTCCACAAACGATTCTAGCAGCAGTGACCATTGGATGTTAATCCAACGGCCGTGTTGCTTCTTCAATATCTGATCTTCTTGCTCCAGCCGCCCAAACCAACTCCGGTGGGACTGCCTGCTCCCTCCTCCCGTGGCCGGCTGTGCTGCCGCACAGGCCGCACCGCCCCACCCTACTTCATTGCTGGCCAGGCCATTCCTCTACTCACCCACACCTCCTGTTATTTTCCGGCGACGGCAGCCGGACCAGTAAACCCTCGTACTCCCCACCGCGTGGGCAACCATTGTCGAGTCTTCCCCGGCTCTGTGTCATTCCCTTTCGAGGCCTCGCCGTTGTCCACCGCCATGGTGCTCTCGGCGCGGCCTGGTCAACATGGTCAACGAACGACATCCATCGGTCGTGGATTGTACGCGCCAAATAATAATTCCTCCACCTGACAGTTGGGACCCACCGGAAGGGCCTCTGTATTTCGCGAAAAAAACGTTCCCCCCGCTGACATGTCGGACCCACCAGCTATATCTTTGCACGCAAGGAAGTGCCTCCTTAATACGGACAAAAAAATGAATACCCACCCTGCTAGATGGGACCCACCATAGTGGGAGGATGACTTGTGGGCCAACTAAGTTGACGGGGACGGAGGGCTTTGTCAACTTAGTCAATATGAACGATTCTAGCTCTAGTGACCGTACGATGTCCATCCAACGGCCATAGTGCTTCTTCCAACTTTGGTCTTCTTGCTCCAGCCGCCCAAAGCAGCGCCGGTCGTGCCGCGTGCTCCTGCCTCTCGTGGCCGGCTGTGATGCCGCGGAGGCCTCACCCCCCCCTACTACTCGCACCGCTGGCCCAGGGTATCCCTCTACTCACACACACCCTCTGTTATTCTGCGGCGACGGCAGCCTCACGCCACAGCCGAACCAGTGAACCCTCGTACTCCTCTCCACGCGGGCTACCACTGCGGCGTCTTCCCTGGCCCCGCGCCGTCCCCTTCCTTGGCCTCGCCGTCGTCCAGACCATCGCCCTGGTGCTCTCGGCGCGGCGTGGTCAACGTGGTCAATGATTGACTTCCATCGAAAGAGTACTGTATGTGGAGAGGCTGACAGCTGGGTCCAGGCGGCCGCAAGGAAGTGCCTCCTTATTACACTTAAAATAATTATTCCTCCACCTGATAGCAGGGACCCACCGAACGGGCCACCTTATTTCGCGAAAAAACGTTTCCCCCCTAACTGTTGGGGCCCACCGGACGGGCCAGCGTATTTCGCGAAAAAAATGTTCCCCGCGCTGTCAGCTCGGACCCACCGGAAGTGCCTCCTTATTACGCACAAAAAAATAAATACTCCCCTTGCTAGCTGGGACCCACCATGGTGGGAGGCTGACTTGTGTGCCTACTAAGTTGACTGGGACGGGGGCCTTTGTCAACTTTAGTCAATATGAACAATTCTAGCTCCGGTGATCGACCGTACGATGTCCATTCAACGGCCGTAGTGCTTCTTCAACCTCTGGTCTTCTTGCTCCAGCCGCCCAAAGCAGCGCCGGTCGTGCTGCATGATCCTGCTTCCCGTGGCCGGCTATGCTGCCGCGGAGGCCTCACCGCCACCTACTATTCCCACCGCTGGCCAGGCCCTGCGGCGACGGCAGCCTCACACCGCAACCAAACCAGTGAACCCTCGTACTCCTCTCCGCGCGGGCTTCCACTGCCGCGTCTTCCCCGGCTCCCCGTCGTCCCCGTCCTAGGCCTCGCCGTCGTCCACCGCCCTTGTGCTCTCGGCATGGCGTGCTCAACATGGTCAAGGAACGATTTCCATCGGACATGGACTGTACGTGGAGAGGCTGACAGTTGGGTCAACGGCTGCAGCAAGTAAGTGCCTCCTTATTACGCGGAAAATAATGATTCCTCCACCTCAGCTGGGACCCACCGGACGGGCCACAATACTTCGCAAAAAAAATGTTTCCCCCTGACTGCTGGGACCCACCAGCTACATCTTTGCACGCAAGGAAGTGCGTCCGGGCAAAAAAACAAAAATGATTCGCCCCCCTGACCGCTGGGACCCACCAGCGACACCTTCGCACCCAAGGAAGTGCGTCCGGGCAAAAAAAATGATTTGCCCCCCTGACTGCTGGGACCCACCAGCTACATCTTCACACGCAAGGAAGTGTGTCCGGGCAAAAAAAACAATTTGCCCCCCTGACTGCTAGGACCCACCAGCTACATCTTCGCAGGCAAGGAAGTGCCTGACAGTCGGGACCCACCTGGTCGAAGCGTACGTAGCATTGTCATTCTGGTCGCGAACATGTACGTACATATATACTGGTGGATGTAGAGGCGCGCACGTAGCATGACACGTACGTACAACGGCGAGGGTGCAAGAAAGAAAATACGGCCACGTACGTACATACGGCAGGGTCTCGAACGCCTACTCACGCATACATACATGGCTGGGTCGGAACGGAGAAACATCATCGTCGTCGTGTTCATGGGGAGGCAACGGAATGCGTCGTGTTCATGGGGAGGCAACGGAATGCGCCATGTTCATCGGGAGGCAACGGAACGCGTGGGAGCCAACCGGCTTGGACGGAACAGGCGATGGAAACGAGGCCTGGCTTACCGCACAACGGAGGAAACGGACCTCCTACGTCCGAAACGGGGTCCTGTTGATCGGGAGGGGTGTGGCGTACCGCAAAACGGAGGAAACGGACCTCCTACGGTCGAAACGGGGGTCCTATTGATCGGGAGGGGTGTGGCATACCGCAAAACGGAGGAAACGGACCTCCTACGGTCGAAACGGGGGTCCTGTTGATCGGGAGGGGTGTGGCATACCGCAAAACGGACGAAACAGACTTGTGTTGGAGCGCTACGGTCGAAACGGGGGTCCTGTTCAATGGGTGGGGTGTGGCGTACCACAAAACCGGACTCCACGGGATACTGTTCATCTCCACCGTCGACCTCCTCCAGCCTCCACGGGCTACCGTCGACCTCCTCCAGCCTCCACGGGCTCTTGTTCATCTAGCCTCCACAGCGCGCTACTCCACCGGCTACTATTCAACCACCCCTCCACCGTCTACTGTTCATCCAACCCTCCACCGTCTACTGTTCATCCAGCCCTCCACACCACGGGGGTCTTGTTCAACCACCCCTCCACGGCCACCCCTCCATCGTCTACTGTTCATCCAGCCCTCCACACCACGGGTTCCTGTTCATCCAGAGGCAACGCCACCACTCACTGTTC
>NC_041393.1:726813159-726836246 GCF_002162155.2 Triticum dicoccoides | reverse complement strand
CTGTTCATCCCAGAGGCAGCATCGATCGGCTTCAGATAGCAGCAGTACCGAAGGAATTGCTCCATCGGGTTCAGTTAACAGCCATCGATCGATTGCTCGGGTTCAGTAACGCGTACCTGCAGTGCAATTGCTCGGGTTCAGTTAGAGCCCAACGCCTCGCTCGGGTTCAGTTAGAGCCAACGCCTTGCACCTGTACGAGAGAAACGCGCATCGCTCGGCCCCCGACCTCCCACCATAACCGGCAACTCCCCAAAATTTTCCTTCCCCTCACTTCTACCACGGTTTTTTCCGTCATGGACGTCCCAAAGAATTTCATGCAGCTGCGTCTCCGGCCCGCCCAGGACGAAAAGCCCATTTTCTATCATGATTTTTTGTCATAGAAGTAGGAGCCCACCACATCTACGATGATACCGGGTTTTGTCACAATTATCGTCATAGAAGTGTCATATGTATGACAGAAACAATTTTCGTTCGGCCCAAAATATCACGGATGTGTCTTTTTTTGTAGTGTTCAACAACACCAACACGCACCAGTGGATCACCACGAACACGCTGGAGGGGTCAGCTGAGCTCGAGCGGCTCTGGAGCGGGTGGGGGAAGAGGAGGGGGATCGTCGGCGTGCTCGGGGTGGGGATGGCGGCCAGAGGCCTTCCCGGCCGGGCTGCGGCGCTCTACGGGTGTGTGAAGGTATGATGAGTGTGTGTGAGGAGAGGAACGAGCTCGGGGGAGCTCTATTTATAGCCGAGGCCGAGGCGGGGATAGAGAGCTCGCTGGAGTTCTCTCGAGCCTTGCCCGGCGACGAATGGCGTCAGTGAGAGAGGGGGAAGATGCAGGAGGTCGCGCGGGAGCTGTAGGTGAGCTGCGATGAGCACAGGAGCGCGGTATGCGGCGAGCATAGGGGCACGGGTGCACTATTGCGTTGGCCGCGCCGTGCCCGTGCTCGCTGCGTTGAGCTCTGGCGTTTGCGAGCGCCAGGGTGCAGTTAAGGGGGCTCAAACAAAGATGGTGGCGCGGTTTGGCACGGTTTAGCAGCGAGGGTAGCGAGCACGCGCGAAACAGAGGCGTTGGCTTAACGCAGAGCGCGTCAGACCCATGCCAGCCACCTTGGACGGATGTGGTCACCGCGTGAACTATGGCATCAGGTTGAGCTAAGCCCAAACAACATGTCTGGCAGCTAGTCCTTTGTCGTTTTAGTTGTTTTGCACACTTGGTTGGGTCACAGGTGCACTCTGGGAGTGTCTATCTTCCTGGCAAGTTTTTGGACAGAAACTTGTGAGCTTAACTGAGAAAAATCTAGTGGGAGTTAAGGGTTTTGCTTTGGGGTTTAGTGATCTCTTAGGAAGGTAATCAAGCTCAGAAAAGATCAGCCCCAAAAGATCAAGCAAAAATATACTTGCTATGCAAAGTGATCATTTTGTCCAGAACAGAAATGATTTTTTGTATTAAAAATGTTACAAAAAGTTATGCAATATTTTTGCTCACGAAGGTGCCCTAGGGTTCAAAGAATATTTGTGAATTTATTCAGGATTTTTGGAGCAAGAAATCTAGGGGTTGCTTTGGAGCTTTCTTCTCTAAAGGGATTTTCAGGGGGGAAATGAATAATTTTCTTTTATAAAAATATCCATTTGGCTTTTGTTGGAGTTTTTGCAGAGAAGAAAAGGAGAGTTAGAGGTGGATGGGTCACTTGGCTGAAAATCAAGGGTATGCCCAAGTGTTCAAGTCCATTTAAATTGATCCAAAACACCAAATCCAAAGCAAAGACAACTGAAAGTCCGGAAAAAGAGAGAAGGCAAAAACCAGGCTGTCACAAACCTCCACCACTTGAGATGAATCTCATCATCGAGATTCGGTTGCTTGGGAAAACAGTTCTGGGTAGGTTGTCCTTAAAAATTCCTCTTTTTCCCAGGTTTCTTCGTCTTTTGTGTGATGCTCCCACTGGACCTTGTAATATTTGATTGCTTTACAGCGTGTAACCCTTTCTGCCTCATCCAAGATTCTGAACGGTCTCTCCTCATAAGTTAGATCCTTGGCAAGCTCAATTTCTGACATATTAGTATTTTTCTCGGGTGGTGAAATACACCTTCGCAGTTGTGACATGTGGAACACGTTGTGTACGTCCGATAATTCTGGTGGCAATTCCAACTGATAAGCAATGGTGCCAACTCGTGTCATAACCGGGAACGGACCAATATATATTGGTGCCAATTTGCCTCAGGTCTAAAATCTCTTGACTCCCTTCATGGGGGTGACTCGGAGATACACATGTTCACCGGGTTCAAAACTGACTTGTCTATGCTTGGCATCATATTAACTTTTCTGTCGTGACTTAGCCAGTTGAAGTCTATCTCGAATTTCCTTGACTTGCTTCTCTGCCTCCAATATCATATCGGTACCGAAGGTACGGCTGTCTCCAGTTTGAGACTAATTTAATGGAGTGCAGCACTTATAGCCGTATAATGCTTCAAAGGGTGACATTTTCAGGCTGGTTTGAAAACTGTTGTTGTACGAGAATTCTGCATATGGCAGACAATCTTCCCATTTCGGTCCATGGGCTAAGGCACATGCTCGTAGCATATCTTCAAGGATTTGATTTACTCGCTCGGTCTGACCGTCTGTCTGTGGATGATAGGCGGTGCTATATTTAAGAGTGGTTCCCAAAGCATGATGGAGTCGAGACCAAAATGTGGAGGTAAACAATGAACCTCGGTCCGAAGTGATTGTTCTTGGCACTCCGTACAGACTGACAATCCGAGATACGTACAACTGTGTGAGTTGATCAGCACGGAGAGTGGTGCGGATGGGAATAAAGTGAGCCGCTTTTTTGTTTGTCCACTATGACCCATATAGCATCATTGCCCCGTTGAGTCTTGGGTAGACCGGTGATAAAGTCCATGCAGACATCGTCCCATTTCCATTGTTAGACGGGTAGAGGTTGGAGAAGTCTGGCGGGTTTCTGATGTTCCGCCTTTAATTTGTTGCAGATGTCACAACAAGCGACAAAATATGCGATGTCCCTTTTCATTCCATCCCACCAAAATATTTGTTGAAGATCTTCGTACATTTTGGTGCTGCCTGGGTGTATCGAATATGAGGATTCATGCGCTTCTGCCAAAATTTTCTTCCTCAAGTCTACTTGCTCAGGTACGCATATGTTTTTTTCAGACCTTTATGGAATAATTAATAAAAATAGCTGCATGCATCGATTGATGCAGAGGCCAAGGTTTAACCTCCTTTTCCAAAAAAAGCATCTTACTGGCGGTGGACCTATGAATCTAGTATGTCTTTGTTTGCATGCGACTATGTTATTTTCTGTTCTAAACGCACCAACAAAATAGATAGCTATGCTTATGAATCAGATTATGGTGTCAAAAGGGTTCGGAAATACGTTGTCCATAAACAAACACACAAGTTAGTTCAGCGATTGCCCATGCATACTAACAATGGACACTAGTTGATCAACGTGAGTAGCGCTAGGATCTTGATCTTGCGAGAACTCGCCGCTGTCATCCAGGCGGCCCTTGGTGGCCTCCGCATCACACACTGGCACCACAACCATCCTCGACGTGGGGCGGATCGCGCGCCTCCCTGGCCTTTCCCCATAGCACCAGGTAGAGGCCGACCACGATAAGCACCGATCCGACCGCACTGGGCAGTGACAGCAAAAGAAATGCATGTCAAGATAAAAAGGATGAAGTTTGTTGAAGAAAAATGCTCTCAAGGGTGCATGTTTTATGGGTCTGTCTAGGGCACATATATATGCACTAAGAATCTTTGGTGTACTAGGAGTACTAGGTGCGAGATTAACATCTAGTACATACCATAACATATGCTTAACACCTCATTGATCTCCTATAGCTCAGGCCATTTTTATGTTTAAAAGAAAAAACCTAGAGCAAACACTTACTCACCGAGGTGTATCTTTTCACCGAGGAACGCCCACCCCAGCACGGCGCAGACCACCAACACCACGGGATTGAACATGGAGAGGAACAGTGGGCCACGCAGCTTAATGCACCATGTCATCACCACAAAGGTGGCCCCCTGGCCCACGATCCCCTGCATACATTCTTATAGAGGTAATAGCACCCCAGGTCCACAAACTTGCACCGAATGTGATGTTTTAGTCCAAAACTTGCAAAATGTGACTGAGGAGTCCACAAACTTGACACCCTATGTGATGTTTTGGTCCACAGCCACTCACAGCGTGCCATGTGGCAGTTCACAGGGTGGACCGGTCAGCTCTGGCAATTTTGCACGAAGGCCCCTGCCGTTCACACTATTCAACCTGCAGTACACCCACCTGAATTAAATGCAACAGCCGTTGGACAGATCCGTTCGATCTCTCCGGCTGTCCTGTCGGGGGAGACAGTGTGGTGGCGGCGATTCTTGATGACGGTTGTCATGGCACCATCGTCGCCGGAGTTTGCCGGCGGGGTTGAGCCACCTGCTTCCACTCATCTCATCCGGCCGTTCGGCGTCATCCCACCGGACTATGGTAAGCTCCTGTGCCCTCTTCCCCCTCTTCCTTGTTCTTCCGCCCGTGCTCTGTTTCCTCGTCACCGGTGTGTCGTCGGCGGCGGCATCAGCCCTGCCGCGTCTGTTTGTCTCACGGTGGTGTGCTTGTTGAATGCTGTTTGTTTTCTCTTACGGCAGTAAAGCTAGGGTTTTTGCGTAGTGGGTTTAGGCCGAGTAGATTAGGTTAGGTTTTAGCCTCGCAAAGTCTAGGGTTTGGCTTGACAAGTGGTTCATTCTTTCTCTTTCATATGTTAGACTTGTTCTGTCCTCCATTCATGTGCACCGGAAGAAAATCTGACAGTAGTTGATTGTGTTCATTGCCACCAAATTTAGTTGTCCAATGCTAATGTTTAGTTGTGCAATGGTGTTAGTGATGCCACCAGTTGGTTGTGTTCAATGGTAGCAACTACAGTTAGCCCAAGTCTTGCTTTTTGGACATATGACTGAATTTTTTCAGTTAACTGTAGTTATCTGAATTTTGTCAGTTGACTGTAGTTATCTGAATTTTGTCAGTGCACTGTAGTTATTCAGAATGTTTTCAGTACACTGTACTTATTCAGAATGTTTTCGGTGCACTGTACTTAACTGAACATCTTATTTAACTGAACTTCTGAGCTAACTGAATTTTAATGTTAAGTTTATACATCATTTTGCAATGCTTACAAATTACACATCTTTGATGCAGTGTGTGATTCAGAAAATGGACAAAGGGTGGACACTTCTTTCTTTACACTTGAACTTGAGCATGGTGGACTTTTCTGTGGCCCAATCACTAATTTGGAGTACTGGAACCCTTCAGTGGAAGTTCTTGATTATGTTGATGCCAACACATTCTCATATTCTTTCCTTGAAGAGCACCTAACTTGGTTGGGATATCCAGTGGGTGAGCACATACTTTATTGGTGCTTGCCTGACAAATCAATTGCAGATGGTTTGGTTAGAATTAAATCTGATGATGATGTGCAACACATCATCAGAGCTAGTGTTGATCATAAAGTGCTGGCTATTATGGTTGACCATGCAGATTTCATCAGCAATTTCAGGGCTAAATCCATATGCACATTGCCATCAATGCACACTGCAAGTGAAGCATCTTTCCACCAGTCAGTAATTTCTGTCAATGAAGATGAGCCATTTTTAGAGTTTCCTGCAACTGGAACAGAACCTGAAAGCTTGGTTATACATGGTGTAGATCACAATCTGGTTACTGAAGATGCAGTAACAGTAGTTGAAGATATAGTTGTTTCTAAATCAGATTTCAGTGACAGTGATTATGACATAGATGAGGGGGATGATGATCTATATGATAACAACATTGACTTTGATGTTGATGAAGAATCTCAGGAAGAAGAGGATGATGTGGAGGTAGATGAATATTTGCTTGATGATGAAGATCTCAATTTGCCCATTGAGGAAGCAGAGCAGTTGAGGTACAAGTTTACTACCTTCAATTCAAAGGTGGACATGGTTGCCCCTGCCTTCAAAGTTGGGATGGTCTTTGCTGATGTGAAGGAGCTTAGACTTGTTATTACAGCATATTCTGTTAAGAACAGAGTTCAGATCAAGAACTTCAAGAATGACAAAACTAGAATAGAGGCTGTTTGTGAAAGAGGATGCCCATGGTGGCTAAAAGCTGGGAAGGACAACAGGACAGGTGAATTTGTAATCAAGTCTTACTATGGAGAGCACATTTGTCAGAAGAAATGGAAGATAAGGAAGATGACAGCTAAGTTTCTATGCTAGTATTTCATAGATGAGTTCAGGGATGACCAGAAAATGTCACTTGGTACATTTTCAAGAAAGATCACCAAGTCATTCAATGTGACCCCTAACAGATGGAAGCTAACAAGGGCTAGAATTGCAGCCCTGAAAGAGATCCATGGAGATGAAGAACATCAGTTCAGTAGGCTATGGGACTATGGTCATGAATTAAGGAGTACAAACCCTGGCTCTACATTTCTGTTATCAACTGAGCTGAAGAAAGACCCAAAATTTCCAATGGGCAGGAAGTGTCTGAAGACACTGTATTGGTCTTATGATGCATGTAAAAGAGGTTGGTTAAAGGGGTGCAGGCCTATCATTTTCATTGATGGATGTCACATGAAAACAAGGTTTAAAGGAGTTTTGCTTAGTGTTGTTGGAATTGATCCAAATGACTGCATTTTCCCCGTTGCAATGGGTTGGGTGGAAGTAGAATGCACAGGATCCTGGGAATGGTTTCTGACAACTTTGAGAGATGATCTAAACATCACTAACACTGCTCCTTTCACAATGATGAGTGACAAGCAAAAGGGATTGATAAATGTTGTGCAGAAAGTGTGGCCAGATGCAGAGCATAGGTTTTGTGTGAGGCATATCGATCAGAATTTCAATGAGAAGCACAAGGGAGAGTTGCTGAAGCAAGACCTGTGGGCCATTGCAAGATCACCCAACAAAGTGAAGTGGAGGCAGAACTGTGAGAAAATGGATGCAGATAGTTTAGCTGCATTTCATTGGACTGAAAGACTTGATCCAAAGACTTGGTGTAAAGCATTTTTCAGTGAATTTCCCAAATGTGACATTCTACTGAACAATAATTCTGAAGTGTTTAACAGCTATATCCTTGAAGGCAGAGAGATGGCAGTGTTGTCAATGCTTGAATATATATTCTACAAAATCATGCAAAGGCTTGTGAGCAAACAAAGAGAGGCAATAGAAAAGTGGGCAGGGCAGAGAATATGCCCAAAGATCAAGAAGAAGTTAGACAAGAACACTGAATTTGCTGCAAATTATCATGTTTCAAAAGCTGGCCAACAGAAATTCAGAGTTCAGTCTGGAAATTCTAGCTACTCAGTGGACCTGTGTTTGCATACCTGTGATTGCAGGAGATGGCAGTTATCTGGTGTGCCTTGTGGCCATTCCATAGCATGTTGTAGGGAAGAAAGAATTGACCCAGAGTTAATGGTTCATGACTGCTACACTGTGGAGAATTATTTGAAAGCATATGGCTACACACTGGTCCCTCTAAGAGATCCTGAATACTGGGAGGTGCAGCCAGGATACAAGGTATTTCCACCAGTGTTCACCAAACAGCTGGGCAGGCCAAAGAAAAACAGGAAAAAAACACCTGAAGAGAAAATCAAACATGGTGTGAGATATTTGAACAAGAAAGGTGTTACAATGCATTGCTCCATATGTGGCAGAGCTGACCACAATAGAAAGGGCCATTACAGATGGCAGGAAGCACTTGTTGAAGAAGGTGTAGAGCTGGTTGATGAAAATTATGATGATCCTACTTTTCTGCGGGTATGTCTCATTTGTAACTAAATAAAGTATCACTTGTAATTGAACAATGTTTCATCTTCAACTGAATAATATGAGCTTCTTCTCTGCAGAACATATACCCCACCAGGCCAGATCCTAGGTTAGATCCTAGTGAGTCACCCACCAGCATGGTCTTCAACATGGCTACCAGGGATAGAGCTAGAAGAGCTCAACAAAGAGTTCATGGCCCATTGCCAGAACAGTCTTCATTTGTTGCAGCTGCTGGTGCTGCAATACCATAGCCAAGGGTCACTACAGAGATGAACATTGCTAGACAGACAAGGGCAAGAACAACAGCTGACAAGGGAGAAGGATCTGAAGCTACTGGCAGAGGAAGAGGAAGGAAAAGGAGAGGAAGAGGAGAAGGAAATCCAGCAGCAAGGAGAGGAAGAGGAGCAAATGCTGTCCTTGGAAGAGGAGATAATGCAAATGCAGTGCCAGGAAGAGGAGCAACTGTTGTTCTTGGAAGAGGAGCTAATGCAAATGCAGTGCCAGGAAGAGGAGCAAATGCAATGCTTGGAAGAGGAGCAAATCCAGTGCTGGGAAGAGGGTCAAATGCTCATGCAGTTCCAGCAAGAGGAGGCAGAAATGTGCATGCTTGGAGAGGCAGGGGAGGAATTCCAGGTGCAGGTAGAGGTAGGGGAGGAAGAAATGCAGATGTAGGTACAGGAAGAGGAGCAATCCCAGGTGAGAGGGCATGGTGGCTGATGTTTGGAGAAGATATGAGCAACAGCCTAATTCCTAATCTAAATGCTCCCCCTGATGCTTGATTTGGTGGCAGTTGGTACTGTCACATTTTTTGTAACTAAAAACTATGATGTCAAACATGTGGCATTACTGTCAGTTACCTAAGTTCAGTTAACTACTGTCAGTTACCTAAGTTCAATTAACTACTGTCAGTAAACAAAATTCAGTTAAGTAGTGTGAGTTAGCAATATTCAGTTAAGTGTTGTGAGTTAGCAATGTTCAATGAAGTTAAAGAAAAATAACTTACCTATTTGGCCTACATTCAACTGCATTATTTGGCCTACATTCAACTTAATTTTGTGTAAAAAAATGTTCGGCCTGGGTCTCAAACACAGGACCGTGGGTTTGGTAAGCTAGAAGCAATGCTAGTAGAGTAGTTGTCGTAGTTTGGTGTATTTGTTGCCACTGTTGTAGTAATGCGGCAACCGACCGTGATTCAGTTTTTCGACGGGCCGACGATTCAGTTTTCACACCTGTCTTAAATATGGCAACCCACCGCTCTCGTCGCCCACTACCCACTCTCCACTCCCCTCGTCTCCTCGGTGCTTGTGCTACCCGTCTCCATCTCATCGCCACCAAAGAAATCCTCGCCGGAGGTCGAATCCGCCGCCGACGCCATGGACGGCAGCCTCGGATGGCAGAGGGCCGTCGAAGATCCGGCCGGCAACGACCAGGCGGCGCGGGCGGAGCTGCAGGAGATCGCGCGCTGGTTCCCGAGCATCCAGATGATGAGGAACCACGCGCGCGGCCTCGTCAAGGTAATGACAGACGACGAGAAGCGTCGCGCCATGCCCAGCGGCAATCACGGCGTCGTCGGCGTCCATCCGGCGAAGATCCTGCAGTTCGCCATGGGGGAGACGCGGTCTGATGATCCGGACCAACGCGCGCACTGGTGGATGTATCGCTCCGCCAAGGCGCCGCCGCAGCAGGACGATCCCAACCGTGTCGCCTCCAGGGCGGAGCGCGTGCGTGAAGTCGTCCTTGCCGTCCCCGCGCCAATCAACAGGGTGTACTGGGACAGGTTTCAGCCTGACCTCCTCCTTCCCGACGATGTCTCCGACGCAGATTCATCGTCCGACTCCGAGTACGACCACCTCACCTCCGACGCGGACTCTGGCTACGACTCGGAGACTGAGTCGTCTCAAGAGTGGGAGGTGGATGTCATCATGCTCTCTGACGATGAGCCGGATGAGGTGCAGATGGCACCACGGGCTGTGACCATCCCAATCGACGTGGACGCGCTGCCGGATGTGCTTGACGGCATCGTCGTCAAGCAAGAGGAGGCGGACGAGGCGGACAAGGTGCCTGTGGAGGAAGAAGTGCATGTCAGGAAGGGGAAGAAGAAAGCAAGCAACAAGAGAGCTGCAGATGGGGAGGTGCGCCGCTCGGAGAGGTTGAAGATGCTGAAGGACAAGTGAAGATGAAGCCTTGAAGCCTTGAAGGATTAGGTATGCTGATATAGTAGAGCAGCATATAAGTTAAGTATTTTGGCACTGTTGTTTAGGTATGCTCTTATATGTAGAGCATATAAGTTATTCTGTGATGTTATGGTCAGTGAACTATGATGTTGAACTATGATGCTATGGTCAGTGAACTATGATGCTAAACTATGCTATGAATGTTGAATGATGTTGTTTAGGTGTTAAAATATCCAATGCTGTACTTAGTTAGTTATATTTGTTGTAGTGTTTCAATGTCTACATGTACCAACTCTTTCCAAAAATAGAAGGGACCTATCTGCATGTCATAGGGTCAATATGGTACACTCAAAAATTCTGTAAAAGTTTAGTTAACTATCAAAATTCACTTAACTCTGAACAAATTCAGTTAACTGACAAAGTTTGTGAAAATTTAGTTGTCAGTTAACTCTGAACAAATACAATTAACTGACAAAGTTCAGTTAACTGACAGTTAACTAGTTTAATTTGAGCAAATCAGTTAACCAGTTCAATTTGAACAAATCAGTCAAAAATTCAGTTAACTGTGAAAAATTAAGTTAACTGAAAAAGTTAACTGTCAAAAACTTAGTGAACTCACTAAATCAATATTAAGATAATTCAAAAATTAACTCAAAGTACTTAAATTGAGGGAGCATAATTTAGTACACAAATTAGTCAAATTACTTAATACAAATAAGTCTGGAATTCCAAGTGCAAAGTCATACTTGACCTGCTACTAAGCAAGGTCATACTGGAACTGGTACTAATGATTACATTACACCATCATTCAAATTCTTCAAGCATCTCTTTCAGCTTCCTTATCTTGCCCTTGGTGTCTTCCTTATGTTTGAAAAGATCACCAATCATGTACTCTAACTTCTTCTTCTCTTGCTTCAGCACATTCCTCTCCAGCACCAGGTTGTCCCTCTCTTGCACCAGATTGTCCCTCTCTTCCATGATGCTGTCCCTCTCCTGCTTCACTAAGTCCCTCTCTTTCTCTACCTTGGCCCTGACAACTTGATGAATGGTTGTGAATTATTTGTCAGAAATCTTCTTCTTATCAAGATCTTCCTTCATGTCAGCCAGAGCAAGTTGTGTGTTGCCTAGCTGGGCCAGAGCTTGCTCCTTCTCAGCCACCATTTGAGCAAAATCAACCTTAAAAAACCTCAAGTCTCTTTCCATCTTTTCCTTCTCTCCACAACCCTAACATTCTCTTGAGCATGAACAACATTGTCCTTGAGCCTAAGCTTGTTCTCATCTTCATACATGCCCCAGATCCTAGCTAGGCTCATCTTCAAAGGGGCAGGCCACTCAGGATCAACCCACTCAGGATCAACCCACTCTGGATAGTTGCATTTAGGTATGTTCTACAAATTTGCAACAAAAGAAAAAATTTAGTACAATGAAAATAGTAGTTAAATACTAGCTGAACTACACTACAAATGTTTAGTTTACATGAACAAAAGAAAGTTAACTTGAGCAATATTTTTTAACTGACAGATCTCCACAATTTCAGACTTGCAAACATTGAGATTCAGTAAACTGACAAATAACAACATTCAGTTAACTGACAGAAGCAACTTAAACACTGAAACTAACTGTCAAAAATAGAAAACATACACACTTAATCTAACTGTCAAAACTGTCAAACTTAACTGAACACTGAATCAAGCAAAATCAGCAACTAACCTTCTGTGCACAAGCTAAGAATCTCCTCCCACTATCCACTGAATCAAATGCCACCAGCTTCTGACACACACATTGATGCTCACATCTTGAACTCAGATCTGTGGCCAGGCCGCTCCATTCCAAGCACAAGATGGTGGCAGGTAGCTAAAACATAACAAAATCAGCTTCATTTGCTAACTAACAATGCACACCCAAAGAAACCCTAACCGTACCAGAGCAAGAGATCTAACCTGCACTTCGCTCCTGACTGACTCAGCGTCGGACGAACTGCCAGAATCGCTCCCGGAAACCATGGTGACGAGCTGTGCAAATGTTCAAGGTTCAAAGGAGGTGGTGGGGGAGGGGCCTGGCTGCCGGCGACAGAGGGAGAGGGAGAGCGAGAGGAAGAGGGAGAGCAAGAGGATGGAGAATGGGGAACAGGGAGGAGAAAGGGGGACAGCAACGGTAGGTGTGGGGTGGGGGAACAGAACAGCAACGGTATGTGGGGTGTGGAACGGGACCAGCAACTGTAAGAACTGCGGGTTGAATAGAGTGAATGGCAGGGGCCTTTGCGCAAAATTGCCAGAGCTGACCGGTCCACCCTGTGAACTGCCACATGGCACGCTATGAGTGGCTCTGTGGACCAAAACATCACATAGAGTGTCAAGTTTGTGGACTCAGTCACATTTTGCAAGTTTTGGACTAAAACATCACATTCGGTGCAAGTTTGTGGACCTGGGGTGCTATTACCTCATTCTTATACTCCTTCCGCTTCAAAATAGATAACTCAATTTTATACTAACTTTAACTAAAGTTAGTACAAAGTTGAGTCATAAGGAAGTACTACTCCCTCCTTTCATAAGATAAGAACGTTTTAACACTAGACTAATGTAAAAAATGTTCTTATATTATGGGACGGAGGGAGTAATTAGAAGCAACATCTGAGTTTCCACGTTAATTATGTAAAACTAAGCTAATTGCCCGTTGGATCTACATCTTATGTATTTGTAGCCTGATGCATCACGTCATTCTTAAGGAGTCCTGACACGTTATCCCATGCAAGTCTCCTTACCAAATCTACCAAAAAGAAACGGAATCAATAACTCCCGAATGTGCCAGGTTTTAGCAATTCACTCCGAACGCACTCGTCGCCGTCCATCGTGGTGCACGAATTTTGAAGCTTTGGAGCTTGACGGGTCAGCAACCAAAGTCGTTCGAGGATTCTTTTGCTCAGCCCGAACGTTTCTTCCTCCCACCGCACGTCTCTCTCCTTATCCACTGTCTTTCCTTATCCACTCCCACGGCCACACCACTTGTTTTGCTCGGCTCGAGAGTGAGGAGGACGAGCGCCGCGCTGCTCGCCGATGCGAAGCTCTAGGATGGCGCACTCCGGGTCCCCGCCGACCGGCTCAAGCGGGGTGAGTGGCCGCAGCGGCCGTCGAGGCCGCCTCCGTCTGCGTGCACCTCAACTGCTCAACCTGGCGGCCATCATCGAGTTTGGTGCACTCCGGGTCCGCGCTGACCTACTCAACGGGGCGACGTGGGCGGAGAGCGAGCGCCGCCTGCTTGCCCGCGCCGCCGCGGCGAGCGCGGACGTCGAGGCCGCCTCCGTCTGCGCGCACCTAGCCGCCGTCCATGGCCACTGCTGTGGCTGCTCTAGGCGCTGGGTGCGGCTATCACCTCCGATGCGGCTGGGCGTCCTTGTCGCAGCCACAGCCGGGGGGCAGCGCACCCTATGCCTGCAAGATTGTGGAGGCGCACTACTCGATGACGGGCGTGGCGGTCCTCCACATCATGTTTTGCTGCAAGGCTGCAGGGAGTCCATGCTCGTCGTTGTTCGCCAGGTGATGCCGCAGCCGCAGGTCGAGCTTGACCACCACGGTGGCGAACTGCAAAAGACATTTGGATCCTTTTCCACTGCAGGTGGCAACATCCTCAACCCCCCGTCTTTTTTTCATTTTTGTTACTTTGATTATCTGCAAATTGATGTTCCATGATCCAGTAGAGGCAGATCCGAATTTTGTGTTCAGATTTCTCACCCCCAATTGCATCCCATGACCTAGGAGACTAGTACAGATGACATGCCATGACACAGTGCACTAGTAGATATGTCATGGCAATTTTCACCCCCATTCTGTACCATGGTATTTTTGTGATATGTTGTTTTTGATTTGGTTCAAAACTGGTAGGGATATTCTAGGGCAATTTTCAATATGCAGTGAACGACAAATTTAGATTCGTTCCACCACAATTTTTCCATTATGTTTTTGTAGGGCAAATAAGCCTCGGCCAGGCTTCGGGCACCGCGAGCGCATGTGTGCGCGCGGTGGACGTGTCGGGCTCGAGCCGGAGCGGGCTTGGGTGCGTGTGTGTGCTCCCAAGCGTAGGTGTGCGTGTGTGTGTGCGTGTGTTAGCGCGTGTGCGCAGGGTTGTTAGCGCAGGACCAGGGCGTGGGCCGCATAGGGCGCGTAGACTGGCCGCGGCGATCGCGTCCGAGCGCGATGAGCGCGCGCGAGCCAGAGCGTGCGGGGCGTGGCGAGTGGGAGGTGGGTGAGTCGTGGAGCTGCATGGGCATGTCCGTGGGCTCGGGTATAAGACCCTCTCCCCCCTGTGTATTCGCTGAGGCAATCGAGTTCGAGCTCGAGGTGAAATACAGAAAAACCCGTACGTGCGGGAGGGCGTTCGAGCGCCGGCAAAAATTCTGTGTTCTTCTTCCTCCCCTCCGGTCGTGTCTCCGGTGATCACCGTCGAGTGCCGCAGGCCGTGGCACCAACATTTGGTATCAGAGCGAGGCAACGAGGCGCGGTGAAGGAGCTCGCCGGAGTTCATGGCGCTGGTTCCACACGGCAGCGGAGGCAGCGCGAGCAGATCGGTGGCTATGGGGATGCCGGTGCTCGCGCCGGACGGCTACACCGTGTGGGCGATCAAGGCGCAGGCGATCCTTGATGCTCACACGCTGTGGGAGGCGGTGGCGCCGGCGGGCGACGCGGCGGTGAACGCCAAGAAGTGCAAGATGGCGCGGGCGCTTCTCCTGTCGGGGCCGCCGGAGGATGTGCTGCTCTCGGTGGCGACGAAAGCCACCGCCAGAGAGGTATGGGACTCTCTGAAGGTGCGCTTCATCGGCGCCGAGCGGGTGCGCGCGGCGAGGAGGGCGACGCTGCGCGGCGAGCTGGATCGGCTCAAGATGGACGACGGCGAGTCCCTGGACGCATACGCCGGATGGCTTCCGGGCATGGCGGCGCGGTTCGCGGGCCTGGGGGCGACGCTCGGCGAGACGGAGCTGGTGAAGAAGCTCCTGGACACCGTGCCGGACCGTCTCTTCCCCGCCGTCACCGGCATCGAACAGTTCTGCACTCTGTAGGAGTTGACGTACGACGAGGCGCTCGGGCGGCTGCGTGCATTCGACGAGCGGGTGCGGCGTCGCGGGCAGAGCAGCGGCGAGCGGGCGGACGGGCAGCTTCTGTACACGGCGGCGCAGTGGCGTGCACGGGAGCAGCGTCAAGGGGGAGCTCGGGACGACGACGACACGCGCAGCATGGCGACGCGGGATGGCGGAAACAGGCGTGGCCGCTGCTACAAGTGCGGCGAGCGCGGCCATTTCAAGCGCGATTGCCCGGAGCTGCGGAAGGCGCCGGCGGAGGAGCGAGCACTGGTGGCGGACGTCGATGTCGAGGACAATGGTCTCCTCTGAGCCTCGGCTTAGGGGGAGAAATGTAGGGCAAATAAGCCTCGGCCAGGCTTCGGGCACGGCGAGCGCGTGTGTGCGCGTGGTGGACGTGTCGGGCTCGAGCCGGAGCGGGCTTGGGTGCGTGTGTGCGCTCCCAAGCGTAGGTGTGCATGTGTGCGTGTGTTAGCGCGTGTGCGCAGGGTTGTTAGCGCAGGACCAAGGCGTGGGCCGTGTAGGGCGCGTGGACTGGCCGCGGCAATCGCGTCCGAGCGCGATGAGCGCGCGCGAGCCAGAGCGTGCGGGGCGTGGCGAGTGGGAGGTGGGTGAGTCGTGGAGCTGCACGGGCATGTCCGTGGGCTCGGGTATAAGACCCTCTCCCCCCTGTGTATTCGCTGAGGCAATCAAGTTCGAGCTCGAGGTGAAATACAGAAAACCCGTACGTGCGGGAGGGCGTTCGAGCGCCGGCAAAACTTCTGTGTTCTTCTTCCTCCCCTCCGGTCGTGACTCCGGTGATCACCGTCGAGTGCCGCAGGCCGTGGCACCAACAGTTTTCTTAGGAAGAACCAAATTTTGCCGCGGCAAATTCATACGTTCTGCCATCACTACATAGGAGTTCTTTTTCCATGCCGTAGTTTTGCCATCAAGTTTTACATTTCTGTCATAGTTTTAACGTGTCAATCGCATTATTTCTTCAAGCAGATGCATTTTATTTTTGAATTTTTATATAGCTAGCTGAGTAATGTTATGCCCTATGAAATTCGGTGACTTCCGTAACATGGCATTTCTGTCACAGCAATTCCATTATTTTTTGTCACATGGCATATTCTGTCATTTTTCATTTTCCTAGTCTTTTTGTTCATAACTTGGCAAATTCACTACTGGTCACATGGCAAATTCAGTTATGGTCACATGGGAAATATATTAGAAAACTATTTAACATACATGGAAAATTCCTTTTTATAAAGCATGACAAATTTAGTTCACCGATCATGGCAAATTTTACAAATTCACCATGGCAAATTTATTTTATGCATCTTGACATTTTTACTAATTCACCATGGCAAATTGTAGTTAGAGAAAATAATTCTAAATTGTTATAAAAAAGTTACCATGGCAAACTATAAAGAGAAAATAATTCTAGGTTAGTTATCAAGAAAGTTGCCATGGCAAAAAATTGTAGATAGAGACAGTAATTCTAAGTTGTTACCAAAAAATTGCCATGGAAATTTGTTGAGACAAAAATAATTCTAAGTTGTTATCAGAAAAGTTGCCATGGCAAATTATAGAGAGACACATAATTCTAAGTTTTTATCAAAAAGTTGCCATGGAAAATTTGTAGAGTGATTTTTTTAAGTTGACATCAAAAGGTTGCCATGGCAAATTGTAGAGAGAAATAATTCGAAGTTAGTTATTAGAAAAGTTCCCATGGCAATTTAAGATGTTAAAAAACATGGGTACATTTTAGATGTTCAAAAACATTCTAACTTGCCATGGCAACGTTATAGATGTTGAAAAACATGGCAAACTTGCCATGGCAACTTAAGATGTTTAAAAACATGACAAACTTGCCATGACAACTTAAGATGTTCAAAAATATGGCAAACTTACAGATGTTCAAAAACATGTTAAACTTGCCATGTCATTTTAAAATGTTCAGAATCATTTGCAAACTTGCCATGACAAACTAAAGATGTGCAAAATCATGGCAAACTTTTTTTATTAAGTTCATACATAAATATGGCAAACATAGCAAACTTCTTTAACTAAGATGTTCAAAAACATGGCAAACTTGCCATGGCAACTTAAGATCTTTGAAATCATGGCAACCTAATATGCTGAAAAACATGGCAAACTTACCATGGCAACTAAAATCACTATTTGTTTATAGCTGTGTTTTTTCCCACGACAACTTATATAGCCATGGGTAAACTAACTTTTAATTCCCATGGCAATTTTAAATTAACTTGTATAGCCATGGACAATTAACTTTCAAAGCCCATGGCAAATTCACCATTTTATTGACATGGCAAATATACTTTTATTACAGCCATGACATTGTCGCAATTTTTTTATTACCATGGCAAGTTTTTGTTTCTTATTTTTGGCATGGCAACTTTTATACTTTATTGCCATGGCATTATTACTTATGCATGCATGGCAATTTTTACTTATCATTCATGACAATTTTTACTTCTCATTCTCCATGGCAAATATACCTTAATTTTTTGCCATGGCAATTTTTAGTTAGTGGGAAAATGCATAATTTTTTCATGTTTTTTGTGCACCGAATATGCATAATTTGCCATCTCCTGGAATACATAAATTTGGCCATGTGACAAGTCTGAAAATTTCATAGTTTTGCCATGTGGCCAGGCATGGAACTTGCCATGCTATGAACAAATTACATAAACTAGCTTTTTTGTGACTAGTACTCCAAAAAATACATTCTACATTTTCCATTATTCAGATTGTAGCATGGCATTTTCTAGTTTATTGGCACGGCAATTTTTACTTTTCTTTTTTGTCATGGGAATCATTTTTTGCCATTGTATTTTTAATTTTTTTGCCATGGCAACTATCCCATGCTTTTGTTAGGAATCAAATATGTTGTAAACCTCGCTATTTGTAAAATTATATCATGGCAAATCATAAAATAGTTTGGTCAAACTCGAATGGCACTTTTTGAAATTCTCCCTGGCATTTTTCTGCTTCTAAAGTTGATGACATTTTTTTCTAGTATAGCAAAAACTAGAGTTTTTATTTGTCATAGAAAAAGTAAGCAGAATCTGGGCTTCTTCTTTTGTTGTGCTATTGGGCTTTTTTTTCTTTTTCGTTTTACATGAAAAAGGCCCGGGCCTGGGGAGGTCGTTCGTGATTTCGATGCTATCCTCCCGAACGAAAGCGTTCGTGAGCGGGGAGCCCTCGTACCGAACAGTTCGTTCAGTCTGGGAGGTCCCCAGACCGAACATTCGGGAGATATCGGCGTCCAAAAGAAAACTGAAGTCGTAGGGTTGCCGTTCTTTCTCATCCACATTAACCCATAACCAAGATGCGTATGAAAGAGATACTAGATGCCATGCCTATGCCGCAGCCGCCGCTCTCCCCAGCCTCCGATTCTCCTCCATGGGCCTGCTCGCTCCAGAAGCCATGCGCTATACGCTGCAGCCGCTGCTCTCCACGGCCTCTCCTCCTCCACATCTCTCCCTACTGCAAACCTGCAACAGTTCATGCCTTTCCTGGCGATCTCTCTGTATCCAACCAAGCTATCACGAAGAAATGTACCATCGCATTGGTCGGGTGCTTCGTCGGCCGGCGGACATGCAAATACATCAGGTATAAGGGTAGGCATTATGAGACTATTTGTGTCACTCTCCTTGCCTAAGAGCAGAGCAAAGCATGTCGTGTTTTATATTTCTACTCTTTTGATATCGCAGTATGCTAAGTACGTCTACATTTAGATGTAAGTATGGTTAGTTTCATCTATATAATTAAATTAGCACTTATATTTTTATTAAGGCATCCACTAAATTATCTTATCAGCACCCATAGTTAATGATATACTTGATTCACTGATGCAACGTAGATGTGTACAAAGTCATGGCGATGCAAGATGCCACACAGATGTATAATGCAACGGAGTCTCCAACTCTCTCTTCTGGTACGTCCATGACACCCATTAGTCAGTTCAGCTACTAACCTAATCCAGGACATACATAAAAAAAACTTGCTAAAATAAATATTTTTTTCTAGATTACTAAAACAAGCCATTTATATTGCTAAAATATGTCATTAAGAACGGATGTGTAGACATTGCATATGTACAATTGAAAGAAATCTTTGTCAATTTGATTTTAACTTTGTAAGTTGTTACCCAAACAACACCTTCAGAAAAGAAAAGATCATATTTCACATAATAATTATTTATAATCTCAGCAAAGACACAGTGGAAGACATGCATTTATCTAAATTCCTGATGTATTGAATCGTTTTTTGTTTTATGGCTTTCAAATGAGAGCTTCTATGTAGTGCAAGTATTACGTGTACCTAAATATTGTCTGAAAGCATGAAGAGTCAATTTTTGCTAACTTTCACTACAAATATTTGCAAAGTAATGCAGATGTACAAATTATACCATTATGTTCAATCATGGAAAATATTTTCACAATCTGAAGTTTCTTATTTTAAACTAGCATTTACATTAAAAAAGGTATCACGGCTATATATTGAAATTCGGCCAATGTTTATAACACCATGCATTGATAGGCCTATGGAGAGTATTACCGAAAAAAAGTGCGATAAAAAGCAACGCCAAAAAGTGATCTATTCAAAGTAACTATGGCTTGGCTATTCATATTGGTTTGTAGGACATCTTTTGATGTAACTTATATTATGCTCATGCATGTACATATGTATGATGTATTTGTAGCACAACGAGAGATAAATGTATATTGAGTCTCAATATTAAAAATATTCATGTATGTGTCTTGCATAGAGAAAAGCTTATGTTACGGACTGGATACATGTCGTTGGGGTAAAACTAATGTCCAGGTGTCTGACATAATGTCTGTTTAATTCAGTTGCAACCATTATTATTATAAATCAAGAAAAGTAGAAGTGTGACAATAGAAGCAACCATTGTCAAATAATTCCCACATTTTCTTAAATTCAATAGTGTAAAAAAATAACAAAGCACACATATTCGTTTTGACACATACTTATTGAAGAAATATAATTTCCTCTTACTTAGTGAGAAACTTTTTCGCGTTTATAATATAGTCATGTAAAACTTTATTCATAAACTGCATGTATGAGATTTACTAACAGTGCTATTTCTAGCATGTGCAGTGGCACCGGTCGATGACTAGTTGCACTAATTTTGGTTAGAAACATGATTAGCGAAGCGATTTGGCAAGTAGATATTTTCATACCATGTAGAGGACGGAGTAGAGCCGGATGCCGGACCCGAGCTCCCACACGGAGGCGCCTCGGTCCACGGCGGCGCTCACCACCGTGAAGTCCACGCCCACGATCACCGACATGATGATGGTGCTCATGTAAGGCGCTGCGAACCGTTGCGAGGTCTTGTTCTACAAGAAAAAATTTCATCACCGGCCAAAATGCAGAGTTAGATTATATGTTTGACTGGTTGTGAGTACATGGCTACGGTTGTGTACCTGGAGAACCAGCCATCCGGCCCAGGCCACGCAGCTGAGGATGATGAGCACGTCGCCGGCGCTGCGACCACCGGTGGCCTTTGATGCCGTGGCAGCGGTGATCTCCTTTGCGTACCTCCAGTGGAGAGGCGAGGCCCAGATCCTCAGCAGGGGGCCCTTGCACAAGAGCATCACCATTGATCCGCCGAGGCAGACGGCCGTGCATCTTGGCTGCCGCCGCGATGAGGAACGTCAGGGGACATAAAGGACAAATTAGTTCATTAGAGGCAATGCAGCAGGACGCTTGCTAACAACAGCCCAAGTGGTGAAACCGCAATCAACTGCTCCTCCATCCATGGCCCGATCGAGAGGTTTCCCAAAACCGCGAGGAACTGCTTATGAGGATGTATAAAGCCAGTAATAACGTCCCAAAGGTGGAGTGGAGGGCACCTCACTAGGAGCTTCACGACGTCGTAGTGCTGGTGTGGACGTGTGTCGACATAGCTTTTGCTGCACAACAAGGCCACAAGGGGGCAGTGAGATTGCCAGAAATGGCCCCGACGACCATTAAAAGATGTACAAGGCCATAAGGAATATTGCTTTGCTTGGCATGCCTACTGGCGTATAGTACAACCGATCACAAGCACGCTCTACTCCTACTCTATGACTTGGATAGTGTAGTAGCTCGATCGATCGGTGGCATTCGAGTGATGCGCGTTGGCATGTGAATGTGCCCCGATCAACCCCAAGGTACTGTGTGCCACATATAGCATTCGGGAGTCATGCGCACTCTTTGAGTCGACGCTAAAAGTGGCACCACGCGGCAAGCCACACAAGTTAATCATGCCTTGATTGAATGTCTAACCAGCTAACCTTGAGGCTTGGACTAAGCCAAGGAGGAGGGCGGCCTATCCCACGGGGTCCTACGTAGTTCCAGCCAGCTTTTGAGTCTTGGCGTCTTGGACTCGGTGAATCTGATTATCAAAGTCCGGGTGAGAGAGACAGAGACACACACATATGAGAGATATTGGATGAGGGAGTCACGCAAGAGGTTTGTTAGATTGGGTTTCGGTCAAGCAGAACTGGGCGAAAATTGCAAATTAATAGTTGAAACAAATTCGCAAATTAACAGTGGAAAATGGGCAGATTTTGCACATCTGTGGCTGCAAACATTAGTCGACACTCTATTAATGGGAATGAAGTATTTGCTACACCACATCTGATCACTTGTTGTCCAAACTCCAAAGTCATAAGAAACGGGTGGACATAAGATATGAGAATATAACCAATGTATATACATTTCACCTGAAAAAACACCTGATGTATATGCATTTATAGTCATGTAAACAAAAGTAAGCAACAACCCTAATGTGTATTCAAAATGAACATTAGATCTTAACTAGGAGCCACTAGTAAGAACACCAAAGAAACAATTAATATTAGGTGTTGAGGGTGTAATATTTTTATGTCCACAATGATCGGATATATAATTATGAAATTAATAGAAGATTTCATCTTCACAAACATTGGATCGTCATGAGACCATGCGCTCTAACATTCCCATACTTTATCAATTCTACCAGTGAACCCTCTTGGCAGCTCGCTCATCGTCTATGCAATTAGGCGGGTACATAGAAGATGATTTCTTCAATGATTTTGTCATCTCAACGCATGTAGCAAGGCGTGTGCGAAGTATTCTTGTTCATCCTGGTGCGGCCTTAACGAGGACGGCGCCGGTGCAAATATGAGATGAGGCGAAACTAGGTTGGGACGGTAACCACTGTAGACATTCCATTGTTGGCACTCCGACTGTGGAACCGTTGGCAGCTGGATCAAATGGTTCCATTTTTCCTTTGCTAAAGCTGAACCTGAATCGATTCAGGTACTAGTACTACACACAGCATCTCTATTTTTCCTTTGCTCCTCGTTGCTTTTACGGCCAACTTCTTGGTTGATTCTACAGCGTCCTGTTGAATCTGACCTTTTCTGGCGCTGATTGTTGGACCATGTGGATACGTGAACATCAAAACGAAAAAACATATTTTACTGCTTTGAGACAAACTCATCTTTATGGCTTCATGGTGCCCCGTATCCTACCCAATGTCTTGCAGCGTGGCCTATCAATAAGATGCTCTCGACTTGAGTCGACTAAGAAAACTGTCCTATATGATGCTCCGTCCTTTCTGATTTACAGTTTTGCTAAAGCACATCTAGATGTATTTTAAGTATTGCACATTTCAGTCATATGTCCATTGATTTCACGCTAAGATTTGTGCAAGTATTGTATTTTGTCTTTTTTTTCTTTTTGTTTCTAGTTTGATTGAGTCACTTAGATGTGCAATAACTATACGGCAATCTATATTTATGCGAGTATCTCTAGGCCGTCAATTTTGCCAATGTAGTACAAATTACACTTCTGCTTCGGAACAACCCCCTAAACACATCAACGGGGAGATCTTTTCATAGCCCTTCATAATAACGGGTAGTATGGTCTTTTTTTGAACATCGCCCCATCGAGCGCACCCTATGTATGTACCGCCCGGTCCTATTCACTTCAGTGCACCCCCCCCCCCACCCCCCCTCCGCTCTGCCCAG
>NC_041393.1:726808844-726812734 GCF_002162155.2 Triticum dicoccoides | reverse complement strand
CATGCCTAGTTTACCTTTTCCTTCTTCAAATCAATGCTAAATATTCTTGATTGTTTTTTTTCTTTTTTCTGTTTTTGTTTTGGGCAGTTTTTTCTTTTGTTTTTATTCCTCTTTCTCTCATTTTTTTTTTGTTTTCTCTTTCCTTTTTTTCAAAATTAACGAATTTTATTTTAAAATCGTGATTATTTCTTAAACTCTTGAACCTTTCAAAGTGGTGAACATTTTCCTAAATTTTTTATTTAAGAAAAACTCCATGAACTGTTTTCTGAATGCTTCAACTTTTTTTCATATGCACGGATGTTTTTCAAATCCACGAATTATTTTCAACTTTTACAAACTTTTAGTCAAAACCGGTGATTTTTTTTCAATTTGATGAACTTATATTCAGATTCTATAAACAATATCATAGTCATGAACTTTATTTTCAAAATCATTAAAAACATTAGTGAATTTATTTTTAAAATCTGCAGACTTTTCAAATCCGTGAACATTTTCTTCAAAATCGATGAACTTTCATGAAATCCGCGAATGCTTGGGCCAGCCCGATGGGAACCATGCCGTCACCTAGTAGGGCCAAGGCCTAAGCTTTTTCCTTTTTTTCCTTTTTTTCCTTTTTCTTTATTTTTTCGTTAATTCATTTTCTCCTTGTTGAAATTTTTTTATTATTCTTTTGAAATCTGATTAGAAAATTGTAATATTGGATTGACTACCCAAAAATATTCTAGTTTTCAAATATTTTTTACAATTTTTACAAATAATTTGAAATTTCAAAAATTGTTCCCGTTTTTGAATTGTTTTTGTTCACAAATTAAAAAAAAATTGTTTCAAGAAAATTCGATAAATTTAATAAAAAAAATATGTTGTTTGCAATTTGTGTTCATAATTTTCATCTATTGCTAGGAATTTTTTAACAATTTTGGAAAAAGTGTTCAAGTTTGTCAAAATTTTATACATAATTTGAAATTCCAATTGTTGGCAAATTTATGGAAATGTTAAGGACATAAGAAAACATTCATGTTGATTTATAATCACGGAAATTGCAAATAACACAAGCATTCAAACTAGGAAAAAATACAAGCTTACAGATGGACCCGTTTGGCCTAGTCTGGCACACTCCTCTCAACTGGTGGTTTTTTGGACTATGGATAAACGACCTCAACTATTGGAACAAGTTGGGCATTCCCATGTTTGGCATCCATGTCAAGTTTGAACGAATTCTGATACAGTTTACATGTTGCAACATGTCCGGCCATTTATCGGGCTTTATTCACCGTAAAAACTCCATAAAATGCGGAAAATCCAAACAACTTGATGTGGTACCTTGAATTGATCATACAAGGCCATGACATAAAATTAGGCCATTTTAAGGATGTCAAGAAACAACATGCTCCCAGATGGAGCTTTCTGCCCTACTCGAACACTCCTCGTTCAGTGAGGTATATTTTGGACATCCTTCAAATGACCCCAAATTCTGCAAGCAGGTGGGCCCATGGTAGGAATCCATGTTAGATTTTAATGATTTCCATACCATTGCAAGTTGCGCCACGTCCGGCCATTTCTCGATCTTTTCTACCGAGATTCAATTAGGGATTGGAGCCCAAGCTATAAAGTAAAAAACATTATGCTTAATAAATTAGGGACTGGGGTTTTGGGGGCGGAGGGGGTGCGCGTGCCCGTGTTGGATCAAACAAAGCGTGTGATGTTGGGTTTGGTGTTTGAGTTTGCAAGTGGATCGTCGATCTATAAGATGCTTCCCTAGTTCCGAGAAGTTTTGAGATAGAGGTTGTTTGTAAATCGAAGAGTTGTAATATGGGTGGAGTCATATTAGGTCGGATGTTGGCAACATCCAGTTCACGTCAGCCGATGGCAAAGGTCGTCGTGTGCACGGCCAGTGACTATAATAGGATGAAGGGTAATGTCTCGGATGTTGGGAGCATCTAGATGTGTACATGTGTGTGATTAAATGAAAAATCTCTCACCGAGGGCCATGTAGGCTTGTTGTGCTCAGTGTAGATTGATAGGCACAATTCGTCCTCCGCAATGCACGGTTCAAGTTGTTCTTCATCTGAATGGATTCTACTAGTCGATGTGGTCCTAGTGCCGCGAAGGTTTGACTGGAAGGAGTTGTGGTGTATAAGGTGCGGTTGATGAGCAATATAGGACACTTTTCAGCCTTCACCACAAGGAAGAAGCGTGACTCTTCTTGGCCGAAGAGGGGTCTTCGGCCCAACAAAGTCTGAAAAGGATATCTTCAGGCCAAGCGAGGCCGAAGAGTCACTCTTCAGGCTAAGGGAAGCTGATAGGTTCATGGAATTGTAATTTAAGAATTTGGACATATAGTTTCGGATTATTTTTTAAGTAATAATAACATTTTTTAAAAGATTCCAGCATCCAGCACAAACCCACCTGTATTAATTAGAGAAAGATTGATTATTGGCAACGTATCAGCAGGCCTGCAGGATTGATTGCTTGGGTACATGTACTGTATGACAGCAACTCCCCAACAGCTTTGCTTCGAAATGTACACCTTGTACTCCACTCGCTCCGCGCGCGTGCGAATCAGCGACCCAGGGTGAAGTACATGTCAAAGACGACGACGATGGAGGTGTTCGTGGAGCTGAGGAGGCTGCTGACCATGTACCCTCTCGCGAACCGGAGCTTGCCCGTGCCGCCGACGATGCTCCGCTCCGCCGGGCCAGACACCCCGATGTGGCCCAGCGTCGCCAGCGTGCTGCCGCTGTACGCGCCGTAGTCGGAGAAGGCGAAGGTGATGGCCGTGAGCCCGCCGGACTCGTCCAGCGACGCGTGGAGCGCCAGGCCCTGCGCTCTGCCGACCAACCGCGACGCCGGGTCCGGCCCCGCCCGCAGCGCGTTGTCGAACACGTTCAGGTCCCCGAACGTGGACGAGTTCCTGCGCCAAATCAATTCACGTGAATATATTTGTGATATACGCCGGCCGATGCATACAGAGCTACTAGATGCTTAATTACTTGTGCAGGCTGGCGACGTTGAGGACGGTGGCGTTGGGCGTGCCGGCGTTGACCTCATGGAAGTAGAAGTGAAGGTGGATGAGCCCTTCTTCGTCCGCGCCGGACGCAGCGCCACAGCCGCCGATGAGTACCACTACTACTACCACCACGCAGAGAGCAGGGAACGAGGAGCACCGAGCAGCGGCCATGCTAGGCTCCTCTGAGCTATCTTTCTTGTTCACCCGTGGTAGTTGATCCCTCTGTGACAATTCACAGTCCACAAACGCATTGATGTACCCACCGCACCGCACGGCACCGCACCCACCTGCTTTTATATGTTTTCTCCAGGGATTCTCTGTCCCGAGTCATCATCTCTTACCAACCCAAATGCACTAAATCATAATGGACCGGCACATCTGCAAGTAGCCTCTGCAGGTGGTGCAACATCAGCCCTTGATATCTCACCCGCAGAGCAGCTCTGGCATCGCCATAATAACTGTCATTATGACAATTTTGGCTCAAATGGGCACTCTAGCAGACTCGGCATCCCACCCTCGGCCCTTTTTTGGAGAGCAGTCCAAATACAGCCGGCGAGCATCCATACTCCACTGTGGGGGTTATTTGGAGCACGCTCTATCCAGAAAACGGCTAAGCACAAACGACATTTTCCCCTTCCGCTGCTCTTCCCACCCGCGCCGCCGTCTCCCCTCTCTCATAGTATCGCTATCTTTCACAACTTTCAGTCGTTCCCAGTCCCCCGCCTCCGACGGCATGGATAGCGCTTCGACCCTAGCGTGCGATTCCATGGATTTGGAGTCGGATACTGTGCCCTCAGCGACTCCTGTGGCTTTAGCGGCGTCGGCCGGCAGGAGAACCGGCCACGGAGGTGGCAAAGCCTACGACAACGCATGAAGGCGGTGG
>NC_041393.1:726793239-726808552 GCF_002162155.2 Triticum dicoccoides | reverse complement strand
CAGAAGGAGAACATGGGGGAAGCTAGGTGCCCGTGATCCTCACCCACGTCACTTTGTCATACACCGAATCTGCAACGGCAATGAGGTAAAAAAAAGACCACATATGCCTTGTATTCGGTTTTTGTTCGTTGTAATACCAGATGACAGTGACAATTGTTGGTAAATGTGCAGTGTTTTTGATTTAGTGATGAATTTCTGAATTTGGTTGGTTTGACACACAACAATTAAACATTTCCCAATTATATGATTGGTGATTTCGATACAAATGATGTCGACCTCGAGGGCGCATTGTTGTCGCATTTTGAACATGACTCCCTCCTACATATACAATTTGACCGATCTGACGCCCCTGACTCGTCAAAAAAGAAGACAATTCAGGGAAGCAACTTTAAACCTGATGAGGATGTTGCGGTTGTCCTGGCATGGCAAGATATCTCTCTTGATGTGATCGCCAGGAAAGATCAATAGGCGGCAAAGTATTGAAAACACGTCGAGGTGCATTTTCAACATCATCTTGGGCGAAGACCGAAACATAGTCTCAAATCTCTCACAATCCAATGGGGTTCGCTTCAACAGGTGATGATGCCGTTGGGCGGGTTGTAAGGAGCAACTGAAGCACACTCCTTGTAGTGGTGTCATCATTGATCAATATGAAGCAATCTTATTGTTTTTATTGCCACATTTGTATTACTTTGAGCATTCTTATCAATTTGTGCATTTGTTTGTTTTAGTGTGAAATAGCCCAATATAGGCTCAAACAAATGCCCAAGTCGAAGGGAAAACCGTTTGGCCTCCAACATTGTTGGGCTTTTTTGAAGAGCACGAGAAATGGAAGGCGAGGAATGATAAAGGTAATCCAAAAGCTGGAAGCGCGCCAAGTCCTCACTGCAGATGGACGACAACGCAGATGATGTTGATGTACATGAAAGAGCAAAGGTTCCTAAAAATACCACTCCGGCGGTTAGCACGGGTGGACCAACAAGAGAAAGTCGAAAAGCTAAGAATAAAAAGAGAAGGAGAGGTGAAGGTGATTCAAAAAAGATCGATGAGTTAATGAGGACAAGAAGCAAATACGCTGAGAAGAAGAAGCAAGAAAAACAAGAGATGGAGAATAAGAACAACCAAGAGAAGAGGACGAGATGAGATGAAATGCAGCGGAGCGGATGGCACACCGTCGTCATCACCCCTCCCTTATCGGAGCCGACCAAAACTTGTTATTGTAGAAAGTTAAGAAGTCATCGTGCAAAGGCCCCACAGGATCAACGCACCAGAGCAACCACCATTGCCGATGAAAAGAGTACGAAGGATGAAACCTATAAAGACGTGATCAAAGACTAGATCCAAACGAATCCATCAAAGACCAACACTGAACAAATCCCATAAGATTCAAGTGAGGCAAACCTCCACACTCCCTTCGAGTATGCTGGACGCATCGTCGGCACTGGGATCAAACATGGGAGACACTATTCCTACTAAAAGATATCGTTGTTGCCACACAGCACCAACCAAGACGTAAATCTAACAATAACGAGGGTTGGGTCCCTTCCAAAGGCGGGGGTCGAGGTCCTCCGCACCTCCACGGCCTGGAGGCCAACGGAGGAGGGGCGGTATGAGAAAATGTGTGATCCCCTATAAATCATAATTTTTTTGAGGGATATGTTTTGGACTTTTAACACGCCATACATGTGCTAGAGATGCTCTTAACACACGAAAAAATAGTCCACTCCAAATTGTACTGTTCATTCCCCGTGAGACAACATCGATGTTAGCTGAAATAATTCACAGCACAATGTTGTGTCACCACTTTACTCAGATCCAAGAATTCATTTATTGAAAATGGTACTATGTATAAACTCAGCGATTTCAATCCAACACAGTTTTTACTGCGCCGATCGACTTCTGAACTGAAGTTTTTTTCCTTTTTCCTCTTTCCCTAAAGGATATGCTATGGGAAATCATGTCGAAACTGCCCATGAAAGAGGTTGACCGGACCGTGTTTTGTCGACCGAGTAGAGATATACATGGACAGCCTGCCCAAAGCTCAGGTTCAATCGCTGCATCGTGTGTGGCCTTTGGGGGAAACAAGATACCCAGGTGTTCGTCGACCGTATTAATGATGTTCTTCGACAACATCGCCGCAGGGGGGCGGGGGGTCGAGGAACTTGGGATCAAATTTGAACTCGACGGCAAGCTAGGTGGCCATCTCAACAATTGGGTCAGTTTCGCCGTGTCGTCGCGGACAAAGAATCTAACTTTGGATTTGGCGTCAGGGCCCATTTTACTCGGGCGCTCTCCTTACATATTCCCTTTTCTACCTTTGGACAAGGAAAGTACATCGTTTCTACAATGTCTTCGGCTTAGCTGGGTGTGTCTGAAACCTCCTCCCCACTTCGCAGGTTTCTCAAACCTAAGAAAGAAAGCTTGACCTCAATGCCGTGTGATAACCACCAGAAGGGGTCTCGAGGACATCTTATGCGGCTGCGACAACCTTGAGTGGCTGAGCATGATCAAATGCTATTTGAATGATGAACTGACGGTGGTTCTGGCACTGCCCCACCTACGGTACTTGCGAGTGGAGCATTGCGGTGACCAAGATAGACTTCCATGCTGCAAAGCTCGCGACGTTTGTGTAAGATGGATGTTGCATGCCTATTGCCATCGGTCATGCTTCGACAAAGCTGGAGAGTGGCTTCTCGAGGTGATCCCGGCGAACGTTTGTGTCCAACACATCATGTTCGACTTTTCAGTTACACAAGTAAAGGTATGTATGTTCTTGGCACGAACATTAATCCTTGCTATGTCTTGGCTCGTGTAAGTTGGTTTCGCAACAGTGTTTGCTCTTGGATATTTCAGTGGCAGTGGATGCTAGAGAGCCCTCGCGTGTTTTCCTGGCTCGAGCATGTACGGTTACGAGGCCTGATGTGTTATCAAGATGATGAAAATATTCTCTACTCGATTTCTTTACTGAGGGTTGCTTCGGCTATCGAGAACCTCGAACTACATGTGAGTGAACTTCTCGATCGGTTCCTCTTTATGAACATATAGCTATTGTTTTCAACCCAAGCATCTGTCACATGTTTCGTTCCGGCCCCATTTCTCGGACCATCTATTTAATCTGAGTTGATCAGGATCTCTCGTTCTCAGAATTTACCTCTCTTCAAACATGCATATAATTTACTAATTGCTCAATTATTTTCAAAGGTTCATATACTTATAGAAGTAGTAACAGCATCTGTGTAACTGAACTTCAGCTTTACTGCAACCTTACAGATCTTCATGCCTATACTAGATACTCACGATGTCATGCAGTTACAATACCTTCTTTGGTTGCCCTATGGAAACAGCGGGCCTTTGATCCAGGAAATATCCCAAACTCAGAGCAGCCAAGGGCCAGGTGGACTTCGTCACGCGTGTCGTGGAGAATGCCCCCTGATAGAGGTCGTCACGATTGATACAGTTGGACGACAACATGAGGTTCTGTATCCGAACACGATAATCCTGGCACGCCATAGCACGGCTCCACGTACTATCCCTGCTCTTGATGCTGTCAGGGGTCCTCTTCTTGAGAGGCTTCTCCACCGGACGCGAAGCTCTTTCTGAGAGACGACAATAGTCACCATCTGAACTCAGCAACACAATTAGCAGGATCGCGCTGATGCTTCCGTCCATGTATACCGATGTTGCAGATAGAATGGTCTGATGTTTGATCTTCGGTACTGTACCCACAGCTATCCAATACGAAGTTGATTTTTCTAAATCATGAAATATCCATACATAAACGCCTTATGCTGTGAAATTATTTTGGTCGCCATTGTGTCTGATTGTTCAGCTTCTCCATCGTGGAGAACATAGGTTTCCATCGTGCCTTTTGCGACGCTTGATGATACCCAGCTTCTCCTTGCGTCAGATACAAAACAGAGATTTTTCGTTTCAGATCCATATATATACTGCTAGATTCGTTTGCTATTTGCAGGAGAACAAATATGACATGAGTGAGCTCTGACTTGGACACATGCATGTTTTCTTTCCATTTAATATGTTTGTATATACAGAAAGAAAGAAGCAAATCGTCAGCTTAAGCTTAGCTTGGCTCTGCCTAGTCTTTTCTCCCATTGCTAATTCAGTTCAGACTTGAGACTTCAGATCCTAACGAATGAAGCAAGACCGCTGAGCAGATGGCGGCTGTCCTAGATTGATCGACCTGATGGATCGATTGATCTTGGTCACTGCATCCTCACAACCGCGCCAGCGCGCTCCGCCGCGGCCCGCATCACGCCGTCCACAACCTGAGGCATGGACGGCAGGTTGGCGCCGCAGCCGACGCCGGAGATGTACCTTCGCACCTCGTCCCGGATCATCTCCTGCATCAGCGCCGCAAACTCAGGGCTGAATGGGTAGGACGTCGGCGCCGGAGTGGGCGGCGGCGACGGGGAGGGCGACGGCTGGTGGAAATGACTGTGGGAGCTGTCGTGGTGGAACCCCTGGACGTCGGTGCCGGGAAGGGAGAGGGAGAGCGAGGTGAGCGGGTCCTCCTGCTCCTCCCGCTCCTCCTCGTGCCGCCGGCTCATGGCGCAGTCCGCTGGCTCGAACCCGCCGGCCCGCGCCACCGGGCGGTAAACCTGGCCCCCGAAGACACCGCCATGGCTGAGGTCGCTGCGGTCCGATCCGGAGCCACACCCCGACCCCGATCCGGAGGTGCTCTCCGGCGTGACGCTGGCGCGCTTGCACGGCCGCTCCTCCTCCTCTGCAACGCCAACATCGGCGAGCCTGCGCTTGAGGGAGCAGTTCCAATGGTTCTTGACGGCGTTGTCGGTGCGGCCGTGCAGCAGGCGCGCGATGACGGCCCAGCGGTTGCCGAGTCTCGCATGGGCGCGGGCGATGGCGGCGTCCTCCTCGGCCGTGAACGGCCTGCGCTCCACCCCGGGCGACAGCTGGTTGCACCAACGCAGGCGGCAGGACTTGCCGGACCTGCCGGGCACCCCGCGGCCGATGGCCGTCCAGTTGCGCGCGCCGTGGCACTCCACCAGCCGCCGCAGCGCGGCGTCCTCCTCCGGGCTCCATGGACCCCTGATCCGGTCGCAGCCCTCCATTGCGATTGATCGATCTGGCTAGCTGGCTGCTGCTACGGCGGGGAGCTGGAGACTGGGATGGGAGAGTGATTGATTCGTCGTGGGTGGCGGCGAGCGGTGGTGGTGGTTGTCGGGGAGGAGGAGGGTATTTGTAGTCGGTGATGTGGCCGGCAGGCACAGCTGGCCGCACGAGGCCCCATCCAACTGCAACTGCTACTGCATGCACGTACGCATCGGAGACGAAACCTCCTGCCTGGTCCGGTCCAATCCTACCCGCGGTGCTTGTCGTTTTCGCTGGCTGGATGCCATGTGGGGCCGGATCGAGGAGGGCCCACTTCTCGGCGACATAGCTGGCGATTGGTTTCCGTGTTGGCCACCGTGGATTTCATTCAAATTTTGAACCGTGGTACAGTAGCGTCGTTTCTGTAGCGCCATACCCGTGCATCGCTACGGAGCCATAAAAACGACGATGTGATACTATTGGCTTTGGAAATTGTTGAAAAATAAAACATATGATCAATTGTGGGAGGAATGCCTTTCAGAAGGTGTCTGTTGGGGAAAGAGGTGTCTCCCCAACACATTCCTTCACCATGTATATAAATGGGTCTCCCACATTGCAATGAGACTAGAGAATTTGTGTCTCCTCTTTGTCTTCGTTACTTTACGTTCAACTCCTCGTGTTTCTCTAACCACAAAATTGCTTAGTATTCCCTCCATTTCAAAATAAATGACCCAACTTTGTACTAACTTTGTACTAAAGTTAGTACAAAGTTGGGTCATCTATTTTGGAACGGAGGAAGTACTGTATAAGCACTAGCACAAATTTCAGGTAATGGTATGGCACCCGTTGGGGTGTACCAGTTGATTCTTCATAAGAAGTTCGTCATATTTTTAACCTGAAATAAAGATGGTATTTTTTTACCATCATAGGAGAATGTAAAGTGCAGTAAGGACATACAATCAGATTAATATCTGAGACTGCCTTATCATATAATCTCAACTTAGTGTTGATTTATAGACAACAGAATTATAAACCTCAACGGACTCGAAATCCTAAGAATGAATGAATAATTATTCATGTGATATTTATAACAATATATCTCGCCTCAATAAAGGCTCAAAGGGAAAATGGATATTCATTATCCATTACATACTCAGTTTGAGAACCGAGCCATTGCGATCACACATAAATGCAAATATGCATATTCTTAGCTATTTATAAATAGCCATGACATTTTCTGCAGGGGGGGTTTCTGTGGCAACAAGCCCTGGGTAGACAAAATCTTTAATGTCCATGACCCATCTTTAAATAGTTACTTTCACCTAATATCATCTCATCGCATTTCCTTTACAAAAAGTTCAGCCATATGTTGCATGAAATTCTCATGCATTAATTTACCTTCAGTAAATTAAGTAGGATAAAAATGCTATGGCTAAGCATGATCATGATGATGGTGATTCTTAGTGACCCATAAGTCAAGCCTTCTAGAACACCACAGTGTGGTGTGGATCTTCCAAGTAAAGGTAGTCACCTCAAAAAGGACAAACCTTTATTTTCCTTAAAACACATAGAGGTAGTCGACCACCTAGTGGTGCCTCACTCTTATGGACAGTTCTCATTGATCATAGCCTCCACAACTTTATGTTATTTATAACACATGAAGGTGATCACCATAAAATGGCGTAAACCTCTCAGCTGTGCATGAAACTTAATTCATAGTTATGATGGCGTCTCATAAGTTGTGTACGCATGGAAGGTAATCACCAAAATATGCAAGTACTTTGCATAATTCTCTTCATAGCATAACTACGATGTTGTCACCAACAATGTCTTTGATTCCACTCCTGATGGAGTATATGACTCAACAGTCACAACCAATAATAAATGCTATGAAGTTGCCAAGTATTTGGAAAGACATCATGAAGGTAGTCACAACGATGTAGGCATCATAATGGCTATGTCATAGTTTTGTACCTTCATTTTGCTTTGAATAAACATAGATAATCACTAAGTAGCGTAGATCTCACTCTTATGGAGCTTTTCACAACCTTGTGTTAATTAAAAACACATTGAAGGTAATCGCCACATGGTAGTGTAGACCTCGCAGTTGTGAACGAAATTAATTCGTTGCCATAATGCAATCCATATGTTGTGTGCAAAATTGAAGGTAGTCATCATGTCGAAATGACATAATATAGACCTCACAATTACATTGGATAATCTACAATTAAGCAGTATGTACAATTTGTCGATTCCTTGTGACAAATGTAAATTTGACATAGTCAGCCAGTGTCATACACTTCACTACCTTATGTTTCCCAAACTTGCAAGCAAGTTCCATATTTTATGCAAATGAAGGAATCAACATATTGCTTTGCAACAGTATTACACATGTAATACAAATAAATGCAGAAGTATAAACATACTTGTGCAACATATATGAGGACTTGGGGCCTCAAACGGTCATTTTACATGATGTAAAATGATGCATGATCAATTATTATGCAATTCAGGAAGACTTGGTGGCCTGTATATTTGATCTGAAGATGTAAAGATGATGTCTTACTACCTCTATTGCATGCTTTATGATGATTTTTAAGAGACTATTGTAGGAATGTAGGTCCTTTGCAAGATTTACAGTGCGATAACATTTTAAATTCTAAAATATAGGTGAATGGACATGAGTAATTTGAATGCCACATGATTGTGGATTTGGTAGGAGGACAACTCCATGACCACGCTAAAATTGCAATGTGCTTGCTCTCTTCTATTATGCAATAGAACTGGAAGAATAGATTGGGTAGAGAAATCAAAATAAAGACGATAACTTTGGATTGGAACCGTATGATTTATAATATATGTTTTTTATAAGAGTGTTATGCTCACATTAGTGTAGCAGTGTATTTGTTTATCTGGGATGGGATAGGTCTCACAATAACATTTGTTTATTAGTATATCTTCTGAAAGGTTGCTAGTCCACATGTGGGTAGAAGTGTATTTGTTTATTTTTATGGTCCCACATGTGAACTCATCATCAACTCTAACCTTTATAAGCCGGAACGATAAAGGGGCAATGGGGAGGCGGAGAGAGTTTGGCGAAGATGAATGAATCCGTAAATCTGATCTATATGCTCCTCCTTTCAATTCGTATTTTTGAAATTTAGAGCATCTACAACTGGAATGTGGTAATTTGAGTCCCTACATGATTGCGGACAACGCTTGATCACCCCTCAAATGCCTGTGTTCATAGCTGCCCCTTCATATTAAACTCTCCAAATTCATGCAGCATGGAAATAGATCAACGTATACATAGTACTCACTCCGTCACACAATATAAGATGTTTTTGCAAGTTGTTTTAGCTTGTAGAAACGTTGGCGAAGATGAATGAATCCGTAAATCCAATCTCTATGCTCCTCCTTTCAATTCGTATTTTTTAAATTTAGAGCATCTACAACTGGAATGTGGTAATTTGAGTCCCTACATGATTGCGGACAACGTTCAATCACCCCTCAAATGCTTGTGTTCATAGCTGCCCCTTCATATTAAACTCTCCAAATTCATGCAGCATGGAAATAGATCAACGTATACATTGTACTCACTCCGTCACACAATATAAGATGTTTTTCCAAGCTGTTTTATCTTGTAGAAACGTCTTATATTATGAGACGGGAGAGTAGCATTCATGGAACCGAACAAAGCAAGTTCAACATAAAACCAGGCATAGATTGTTCTGTAGGAAAATACGATCTAGAACTACTCCCTATGTTTCTAAATATAAGTCTTTTTAGAGATTTCAATACAAACTACATATAATGGGAGTAGATACTAGTGATGTTGGGGAACGTTGCAGAAAATTAAAAATTTTCCTACGGTTTCACCAAGATCCATCTATGAGTTCATCTAGCAACGAGTCATGGGAGAGTGATTGCATCTACATACCACTTGTAGATCGCGTGCGGAAGCGTTCAATGGAACGGGGATGATGGAGTCGTACTCGCCGTGATTCAGATCACCGATGACCTAGTGCTGAACGGACAGCACCTCCGCGTTCAACACACGTACGGAGCGGATGACGTCTCCTCCTTCTTGATCCAGCAAGGGGGAAAGAGAGGTTGATGATGATCCAGCAGCACGACGGCGTGGTGGTGGATGCAGCAGAACTCCGGCAGGGCTTCGCTAAGCAACTACGGGAGGAGAAGGAGGTGTTGCAGGGAGGAGGGAGGCGCCTAGGCTTATGGGTGCGGCTGCGCCTCCCTCCCCTCCCTTTATATAGGTGCAAGAGAGAGGGGGGGAGGCGCAGCCTTTCCCCTTCCTCCAAGGAAGGGTGCGGCCAAGGGGGGGGGAGGAGTCCATCCTCCCCAAGGCACCTCGGAGGTGCCTTCCCCCTTTAGGACTCTCCCTTCTCTCTTATCTCTAGGCGCATGGGCCTCTTGGGGCTGGTGCCCTTGGCCCATATAGGCCAAGGCGCACCCCCTACAGCCCATGTGCCCCCCCCCCCCGGGGGCAGGTGGACCCCCTGGTGGACCCCCGAACCCCTTTCGGCACTCCCGGTGCAATACCGATAACGCGCGAAACTTTTCCGGCGACCAAAATAAGACTTCCCATATATAAATCTTTACCTCCGGACCATTCCGGAACTCCTCGTGACGTCCGGGATCTCATCCGGGACTCCGAACAACATTCGGTTTGCTGCATACTCATATTCATACAACCCTAGTGTCACCGAACCTTAAGTGTGTAGACCCTACGGGTTCGGGAGACATGCAGACATGACCGAGACGGCTCTCGGGCAATAACCAACAGCGGGATCTGGATACCCATGTTGGCTCCCACATGCTCCTCGATGATTTCATCGGATGAACCACGATGTCGAGGATTCAAACAACCCCGTATACAATTTCCTTTGTCAATCGGTATTTTACTTGCCCGAGATTCGATCGTCGGTATCCCAATACCTCGTTCAATCTCGTTACCGGCAAGCCACTTTACTCGTACCGTAATGCATGATACCGTGACCACACACTTCGTCACCTTGAGCTCATTATGATGATGCACTACTGAGTGGGCCCAGTGATACCTCTCCGTCATACGGAGTGACAAATCCCAGTCTCGATCCGTGTCAACCCAACAGACACTTTCGGAGATACCTGTAATGCACCTTTATAGTCACCCAGTTACGTTGTGACGTTTGGTACACCCAAAGCACTCCTACGGTATCCGGGAGTTACACGATCTCATGGTCTAAGGAAGAGATACTTGACATTGTAAAAGCTCTAGCAAAACGAACTACACGATCTTGTGCTATGCTTAGGATTGGGTCTTGTCCATCACATCATTCTCCTAATGATGTGATCCCGTTATCAACGACATCCAATGTCCATAGTCAGGAAACCATGACTATCTGTTGATCAACGAGCTAGTCAACTAGAGGCTCACTAGGGCATATTTCCAACAGTGGATGGGCGTTGACTTGGTAAGTGAGGTGTCGTTGTCGAACGGGGAGGAGGAGGGGACGCTGAGGTATAGGGCCGCGCAGGCCTGCTCTTTGGGGAGGCACATGGCTTTCACGATGTTGGCCACCCTCTGCCTAGCAAGCCATTCGAACTCCTCAATGTGGAGCCACAATGCCTTGGCATTTCTGCGGCGGGGGCGAGCGTCCGTCTCCGTCGAGGTCAAGGTTCGATGGATGGCATCGCGGAGTAGGTCGTCCTCCATGTTGGGAGGGTGGCTTGATGGTCATGGACAGGCCAGATCCGACCTCTACAACTCTCTTCGTTGCTTGTTGTCTCGTGCAACGACCTGCACTTACTTTCGATTGGAGGGGTATTGGAGAGTCTGAGTGTTTTGGACTGGACGTAGGGTTTTCTGGTTTCGTTGCATTTTTGTGATAGGACAGTGACCAGATTGTCGTCCACAACGTTTAGGGCATCTTCAAGATGGACCCGTAGACCACCCTCATCTGTTCGGACCATGTTGTTCGGATCATCAAAGCCATTCAACACGGGCCTGTATCGGTCCACGAGGTGGTCCGGGCGCGTTTTCTCCCGTAAACTGGAGCCAAACGTAGGGAGCTTTGCTGGAGTCGGGACACCAGACACGTAGGACTCAGAAAACCCCTCCCAGACCCTGTGCGTCCATCCTCCTCATTTTTCCTTCTTCCTTCCTTCTCTCTTGCCCTCGCCACTGCTCCACCACCCCGGCCGCCACTCCACACCCTACCAGAACTCTATGTCTCCATCACCTCCTGCGCTCCAGCAGGGCTTCATCCCGCTTCTCCTCTGTCACCATTCAACCCCTGTCCTCCGACCGCCCCGCCAGGTACCAGCTGCTCCTGCTATACTCACCATGCCCGTCAACTATTCGATGAATCGCCGGAGCTAAAAATAGTTTTGTCACCACCATCTCTAACCCAGTTGGCCAGAAAAAGGCTCACTTTGCCCAAAGACAAGAAGCAGTTAGAAAGGATGACGAGAGGGCATTCGGAGTTCTGCAGACTCGTTTTGCAATTATTTCGTGGACTTGCTAAACAATGGGATCGGGAGAACTTGTGGAGGTGATGACATGTTGTCTGATCATGCATAACATGATCATCGAGGATGAGGGTGAGGATACTGCCGCAACTCTAGATTTTGAGAAGATGGGTGATCCTACCCAACTTCCTGGTCAGAATCCGGCCACATTTGAAGAGTTTATTCAAATGCGTCAACGAATTTGGCATCGACCAAATCACGAGCAGCTGAAAGAAGATCTGATTGAGCATTAGTGGGCAGTTAAAGGGGGAAACGATGTTGGGATGTAATATTTGAACTTTTTGAATTTGAACTACTGCTGCATGCGGCTATTTGAAAGTCTGTATCCTATGTATGCGGCTATTTGATCATGGGGACTTGAAAAAAAATGAGAAATTCTAGATGTAAACGGCTATGGCTGGAATGAGGCCTTCTGCATCCGTGTCTACGGACTGGTTCCGAGGAAATTTGCGGTCACCGCTAGAAATGCCCTTAATGAGAAATTGTTTGGTACGATCCTATGTGCTCGTACTTGTCACGTTCACGTGTCACCTCTCACTCACCTGTAGGAGCCAACCGAAGCTGTACACAGACCAGAAGCTCGGCGGATGGGACGCTTCGTTTGGAGCAAAGTTGGATCTGAGTCGTTGGTATTTCGTCGTATTGCGGATAGATAGACACGACCAGTGAGCAAGGGGCGGTGGAGTGGAGTCGAAACCAACCAACGGCTAAATTTCGTGTTTTGACCCTTTTTGCATAAAAATTCAGGATCTGACCCCTGTTGGAAAGAATTTCGGGATTTGACCCTTTCGCTACCGCGAGGGGTTATGGCGGTAGGGTTAGACAGGCCACCGCCAGGGTCCATGGCGGTAGGGGGCGACAGAGGGGAACGGCAGCCGTTTGCTCGAGCTGACGTGGATAAGTAACCTACCGCTAGGGACCCTGGCGGTAGCTTGTCTAAACCTACCGCCAGAACACATGGCGGTAGGTTGTTTTGCCTACGAAAGTTTCTGTAACGAAATATCGAAGTGCCATGGCGGTAGGTTGTGTGACCTTACCGCCAGGGTCCCTGGCGGTAGGGTCCTGTGTTTTACACATTCAAGTTTAATTGCTTGTTTCTTTTCACATCAATGATATAGAGGCTAAAAAACAGATCTCAAATAAATAGCATTACATACACAATAATAGCATTTGAAGTATACAGACATGTTTTTTATCATGAAAGTATATACTCATTTCTTTTATCATGAAAGTATACTCATATTGACAAGAACAAATGGCATGAAGTTAACTTAATGTTCAAACTGAATTGATAATAAACAGATGGCATTACAAGAGGTACATAGTTTCATTATTCATCGAGAACATAATTGAAAGACACAAGACAAACTAATAAGACGATTTGCGGATAATTTTGAAGAGCGGGCAGACATCATCATCTTCAGAGCTCCTCGTATGTTAGGCCTGGCCGTGGAGACAGATACGGCAGCGGATCCACCGGTTCAGGCGGAGGCGGAACGCTGGTCGGCATCCGATCGTTCAAGCACTCCCACCTTGCCCTGCCCGCTGGAGTTTTGGCCTCCGCCCTTCCCCAGTTGATGATATCGAACGCAGATGCACTTGGGGGCGGCATCCTGGCTCTCTCCTCCGCATTGCTCTCGAAGTAGATTCTCCGGCCCAAATTGCTCAGGAGATAGTTGGAGTAAGTCCGCGCAACTTCAATGCACGCTTCCCGGCGGACACGGCAGATACTTGGATCTGCCTCCATCTCTGCCTTCACTTTCTTCCACTCCTTCACGCTCTGCGACCAACCCACGACAACGTCGAGGATCCGCTCTGCCCTCTCATGCCACCGCTTTGCCCTCGTCGCCTCTAGGACCTCGTCTGAGACAGATCCCACTGGCTGCAGCAGGTCGAGGAAGTTCTCGTACATGTACGGGAGCGGCATCTCTGACGGAATCTGCTGCAGAGGAGTGGGAGGAGCACGCGGTGATGGAGTCGGCGGTGCTTGCTCCAAGCTTTCGTACCTAAACATATAGATTCATCACACAAAACGTTCATCACCTTGAAAAAAAATCTAAACCTAGGTTCATTTTGAGAGTTCAACATTTGTTCTCCAACTACATCCACTACTTGAATCATAGCATATCAACATGCATCATCATATCAAAACAAATTCCTCCACACATGCATCATATAAAAAAATCCTCCAAAATAGTATGAACTAGGGTTCATCTTCACATAACCATACCAACTAGTGACTAGAGTTCATATCTAACAAAATATAACATCTAGAATCAACCTAAATCAATCCTAGGGTTCAAAATAATTAAATCTAGTGCAAAAAGGGGAGTGATTTGAATCAAATAATGCGACGAATTGGAAGCTATTTGACTAAAACTAATTGAAGGGATCGACGGAGCTTACCTTGCTTTCTTCGGGGCCATCTCGATCCGCAAAAACGGTGAAGAAATGACGAAGATCAGAGGGAGGAGTGGAGGAGATGAGAGAGGGGGCGAGAGGAAGAACTCCTATGTTCTTGGGGCGGCTGGTTGGGGGAGAAGGGGGAGGGGTGGGGCGGCCTGCGGCTTATAAGTGCCCTAGACCCTACCGCCAGGTCCCCCGGCGGTAGGATCGGACAGGCTACCACCACAAGTTCTGGCGGTAGGATGGGACGGACGGGGACGGAGACCGTTAACGCTACTGACGTGGATAAGTATCCTACCGCCACAGGTTCTGGCGGTAGGCTAAGTAATCCTACCGCCAAGCCTCGTGGCGGTAGGAAAAAGGGTCAAATCCCGAAATTCTTTCTAACAGGGGTCAGATCCTGAATTTCTATGTGAAAAAGGTCAAAACACGAAATTTAGCCCCAACCAGCGTACTACGTTGAGCGACCCGACACGAGCTAGGCGGCGCCGATGGATGCATGCGTGCGTGCGAGAGATCCACGCCCCCGCGCAACCGTCCACCTCGCCAGTCGCCACTGGCAACCCGACGGCCGATGCATGTACTGCCGTGCCGTACAGTGGCGGGTACGTGCTCCCTCCCTCCCCTACCCCACTGCCGACGTCCCCTCCGTGCCCATGACGGGTGGGCTCACCCGCACGTTCGCCCGTTCGTCGGGCTCCTCTGTCCGCGCGGACAGCAGGCGCGCTTCTTCCTTGGCGGGACGTGGCCATCTCGCCGGAAGCAACGATGCCGATGGGCTCACGGAGCGGGCCGGGGACGTGGCCACGCGGGTCTCGAGGCCAGGCTGGCCGAGGTTGGGGCGGCCCCCCGTCCCACCGACAGGTACCGGCGGGTACGTACTGCCCCAGGTCCCAACCGCAACCGCCGGCGTCTTGGATCCGCGCGCGGCGGGGAGGGAGACGCAGCTTGGCAAATTTGACCATTTTGACCTCTGGATGAAATCAATTCACGGAATGAACTGCCCGTGAAACTATTTCACACCCCTAACCTTTTTGTGTAGCGCCCGCCACGACGGCGCCGCACCCTACTGTGCAGCGCCTAGCATGGGGGCGTTGCACACCAGTCCACCGTGGCAGCCCCTGGGCCCGCACCCAGCAGTGCAACGCCTCCAGGCTAGGCGCCACACATGTAATGTGCAGCGCCTCCGTGCTAGGCGCCACACTTGTAAAATGCAGCACCTAGCTCGTAGGCGCTGCACTGTGACTTATCCAGAAACTTGGATGCCCCCCCTCCCCACCCCCACACCACACACTCTCCCACTCTC
>NC_041393.1:726787882-726792869 GCF_002162155.2 Triticum dicoccoides | reverse complement strand
TATTCTCCGTTCCCCTTGTTTTGATCCAAGTAAAGTTCCCATTGCTCATTTGTTGCTAGTTTGGGGAAACCCTAGTTTTGTTTGGATCTAGAGAGTTGCATGGAGATGTGAGATGTTTGTTTGCCAATTTCTACGGTTAGGCTTTGTTAGTATGCTAGGGTTATTCTTATGGGTGTTCTTATGTTGGTGCTAGGGTTATGGTTATGGTTATGGTTAGGGTTAGGGTTAGGGTTAGAGTTAGGGTTGTTGTTTGATATATATATAAGGGTTTATATTCTGTATTAATCCTTGTATTAGTACTCATGGAAGCAATGTTACCTTGTGATTTTGGAATGCTTATAGGGATGGGAAGAACATGTGTGTTTGTTCATCATGGGGACAAGGACGCCTTTTTGAAAGGCAATGTAGAACCGGACCCGAATGAGGTTGACATGGTGTTTGATAGTAATCCTAGCTATGCGGAGCTCTTGCAACAAGTTAGGGAAGATTTGAATTGGACGGACCCTAGTGATATCATAGAGTTGGAGGGAAGGCATAATGTTGGTTTTGGAATGCACATCCGTTGGAAGACAATGCGTGTCAACTCGGAGCAACGTTGGGTTGCATACAAGGAGATGGTGGCCGAATCACTAGACAAGGCTCTTGAGTTATTTGCAACGAAGAAGGTTGATTCAAGTTTGCATTTGGACTTGAACCGGAACCCCTCCCCTTTGGTTGCTAGTAGCCCCACACCCTTGAAGAGAGATGAAATTGTTGAACCTCTTTTGACCCAAGAAGTGAGGCCAACATTGAGCCCGTTTACAAACAACCAAGATGAAGCTTTGCAAGAGGACAATGATGAGTATGCGGACGATGACAATGAAGTTGATCTCCATGACAACAATGTGGGTGATCTCGACAAATATCACTTGCAAGAGATAATGGACCCTTCCATCCATTTTTACCGTGCATATGCATCGGACTCGGATGACGATGGTCCTGATGAACAAGTTGATGCGGAGGGGTTCACGGTGAAGGACGCCGAAGCTTTCGAGAAGGTATTTGGTCGGGATCATCGGACTACATTGTTCAAGGATGTTAGTCTCGCGGATGAAGCCGTGGTAGATGGTGGCCAATGTGTACCTCTTGGGGTTAGGCCAAGCTCTCATCGTGATTCGGGAGACGACAAGAACCAGATTGCTAAAGGTTCTAAGTTCGACACCTTCTTGGAATTGAAGATGTGGCTCGACAACTACTCGGTTACGCATTATCGTCCACACAAGGTGGTGCACTCGGACGTCAAAGTGCGCTACACGGTTGCATGTGCATGTGAAGATGAAATATGTCCATGGATTGTGCGTGCAAGACCATGGAAAGGAGGTCCCACTTGGCACGTAGTGAGTTGTGTGCCAACTCACATGTGCCAAGGCAAAAGGGTGGATGGCAAGATTGTGTCCCAAAACCACAAACAACTCATGTCCGAGTTCATCGCTTACAGGCTCTCCAACTCAATATCCACACTTCCAACAATGAGCGTCCAACATGTCATTGACCTTGTGAAAGCCATCTTTCACTACAAGGTGAAGTACGGCAAGGCATGGAAGGTGAAGCAAGCCGCATTTAAGATGTTGTATGGTACTTGGGAGGAAGCATACAACCGAATCCCTAGGTTGTTGTTAGCCATGGCCGCGACAAACCCGGGCATGGTTCATGTGGTCGAGCCTCATGGGCACCAAACAACGGTTCATGAAGGAAGGAAAGTCAGAGTATTTGGCCATGCTTTTTGGGCGTTCGAGCAATGTGTGAGGGCTTTCGAACATTGTAGGCTGGTCATCGCAATACAAGGGCACCTTGTTGGTTGCGATAGCAAGTGATGGCAATAACCGGGTGTTGCCATTGGCATTTGCTTTGGTTGAGGTGGAAAACAATGACAACTGGGAGTGGTTTCTGCATCTTTTGAGGACGAAGGTGTTACCCGCTCAAAGGGAAATTTGTGTCATATCGGATCGGCATCAAGGAATTCTTAACGCGGTGGAGATTGACATTCCCGGGCATGCTCCGTTGCACCATCGATGGTGCATGAGGCACTTTTGTTCGAACTTCTATAGGGCATGTGGCCTTAAGGAGTTGGCCGATGATCTTCAAGATTGTTGTCTTGCTTTCTCCGAGAAGCGCTTCGCCACTTTGTACCACAAATTGCTCGCACACAAAAAACTTGATGCCGGGGGTCAAGACTTTCTCAATAAGCACATTCAATACCGGAACAAGTGGGCACGTGCCTTTGATGAAGATGGCCGGAGATACGGTCAAATGACAAGCAATATGGCGGAATGCTTCAATAGGGTGCTCAAAGGTGCACGTGGATTACCCGTGACGGCAATAGTTCAATACACATTTGACAAGATGAATGCGTACTTTGTAAAGTACTCGATGGAAACCGATGCACAAATAGCGGGTGAGAACCCACGGAAGTACAAGTACAAGTTCCCACCCAAAGTTGATGAATGGTTGGTATTTCAATCACGGAAGGCGGACTCAGAAGAAGATATATTATATGACAATGAAGAGTGGAAGTACGAAGTGAAAGAGCCAGGAGGAACCACAAACGATGGCCGGCAACATGGAGGTCGGGCTTTCAAGGTGTCGTTAACACAATGTGATTGCACTTGCGGGAGGCCGTTGTTGCTTCATCTCCCATGCTCACACTTGTATACCGCCGGTCGCGTTAGGAATGTGGACATCAATCACCCACGCACCGTGAGGGAGTCGGAGTTCTCAATCATGACAGTCAAGAAAACATGGGCTCCCCGCTTTCACCCGTACTTTGACCAATCACAATGGCCGGAGTATCATGGAGTTCAACTATGGCCGGATCCGGAGTTGAAGGTTGTTAAACGGGTTAGACGTCAGACAAAGCGTCTTAGAGGAGACATGGACGGATGGGGCCATGGTGGCCGCCGCGAAGCGGGCAACGACCAATTCCAAGAGCCTCGTGAGAGCTCCCATTGTGGGGAGTGCAAAGGTCATGGCCACAACAAAAGAAAATGTACGAAACCAAGGAAAAGGTCCAAGACAAATGATGCAAGCACAAGCCAACAAGGAGCTACACAAGGGAGCCAACCAAGTGGTAGCCAACAAGTGCCAAGCCAATCAAGAGTTAGCCAACAAAAGCGAAGGCAACCTAGTGGTAGCCAACAAGTGCCAAGGCAACCAAGTGGTAGCCAACCTAGTGGTAGCCAACAAGTGCCAAGCCAACCAAGTGGTAGCCAACCTAGTGGTAGCCAACAAGTGCCAAGCCAACCAAGTGGTAGCCAACAAGTGCCAAGCCAACCAAGTGTTAGCCAAAGAGGATCTAGGCAACAAAGAGGTCGGCAACTAGGACTTACAAGAGGTCGTGGTGGTGGTAGAGCTCGTGGTGGTGGTCGCCGTGGTGGTGGTAGAGCTCGTGGTGGTGGCAATGGCCATGGTGATGGTCTAGGCCTTGGTGATGGTCTTGGCCTTGGTGGTGGACTTGGCCGTGGTGATGGAGAAGGGCAAGTTCATTATAGAAGAATGTTTGGATACCTAGATGGACCGTTTCCGTATGTTCTTGTTTTTTCATATGTTCTTGTTTATCATATTTTCATATGTTTTTGTTTATCATATGTGCTTCCATTTGTTCTTATTGTCCTTACTAACCATTATGTTTCACTCATTGTAGGTATGGCGGCTTCCCAACCCAACAAACCAACGATGAAGGAGGATGGCGAAGATGAGATGGCGGGATGGTGGGAGAAGGCTGCAAAGAAGCTTAGAGATGAGGATGCAGCCAAGCTAAAGAAGAAGAAGGAAGAGGAGCGTGAGAAGGAGAGGAAGAGGAGAGAGAGAGCGTCAGATGCGATGCACGCTAGGAAGAAAGCGTTGGTGAGGAAATGTGAGGAGGCACAGAAGAAGCGTCTAAAGGATTTTCAAGAAAAAACCATGAAGCTTTGGGCAATTGCAGCTGAAAAAGAAGATAGGGACAATCAGATATTCATGGAAAGGGTGGTTAAGGAGGCTAACCTCATAAGAAAAAGGGAGGAGGAAGAGGAAGAAGAGAGGAAGAAGAAGAAGGGAAAGGGCCCTTGCTCTACCCAATAAAGCTAGTATGTGTCATGAAGTACTATGTCTCCTCCTGGATTTGGTTGTGAACTACTATGTGTCGTGAACTACTATGTCTCCTCCTCGATTTGGTTGTAATAACTACTATGTGTCGTGAACTACTATGTCTCCTCCTCGATTTGGTTGTAAGAACTACTATGTGTCGTGAAGTACTATGTGTTATGAACTACTATATGTCGTGAACTACTTCGTGCATATGTTCTCTTCACAGTTGTTAGATTGCTATGTATTAATCCTACTTCACATCATCTTACAATGTTTGCATATGCTAAAAAATTCACTAAGTCCATAGTGCAACGCCTAGCACGCCGGCGCTGCACTATGGAGTGTGAAGCCTACGGGCTAGGCGCTGCATAGGTCAGTAGCTATCCAGAGAGCAACAGAATGTATGTCAAGCTACAGACCTGTGCAGCGCCTAGCCTGGAGGCGTCACACTCCATAGTGCAACGCCTAGCATGTCGGCGCTGCACTATGGGGTGTGGCGCCTACAGGCTAGACGCTGCATAGGTCAGTAGCTATCGAGAGAGCAACAGAATGTATGTCAAGCTACAGACCTGTGCAGCGCCTAGCCCATGGGCGTCACACTCTATAGTGCAACGCCTAGCACGCCGGCGCTGCACTATGGGGTGTGACGCCTACAGGCTAGGCGCTGCATAGGTCAGTAGCTATCCAGAGAGCAACAGAATGTATGTCAAGCTACAGACCTGTGCAGCGCCTAGCCCGTGGGCGTCACACTCCATAGTGCAACGCCTAGCACGCCGGCGCTGCACTATGGAGTGTGACGCCTACGGGCTAGGCGCTGCATAGGTCTGTAGCTGTCCAGAGAGCAACAAAATGTATGCCTCCACTTTGGGCCGAAAATTTCGCT
>NC_041393.1:726779199-726787334 GCF_002162155.2 Triticum dicoccoides | reverse complement strand
CTATCCAGAGAGCAACAGAATGTATGTCAAGCTACAGACCTGTGCAGCGCCTAGCCCGTGGGCGTCACACTCCATAGTGCAACGCCTAGCACGCCGGCGCTGCACTATGGAGTGTGACGCCTACAGGCTAGGCGCTGCATAGGTCAGTAGCTATCCAGAGAACAACAGAATGTATGTCAAGCTACAGACCTGTGCAGCGCCTAGCCCGTGGGCGTCACACTCCATAGTGCAACGCCTAGCACGCCGGCGCTGCACTATGGAGTGTGACGCCTACGGGCTAGGCGCTGCATAGGTCTGTAGCTGTCCAGAGAGCAACAAAATGTATGCCTCCACTTTGGGCCGAAAATTTCGCTAAGTGCTTGTGCAGCGCCTGGGTTGGAGGCATTACACACCATAGTGCAGCGCCGCTGCGCTAGGTGTTGCACTATGGAGTGTGACGCCTCCAGCCTAGGCGTCACACAGGTCTGTAACTATCCAGAGAGCAACAGAAAGTTGGACAAGTTACAGACCTGTGTGGCGCCTAGCCTGGAGGTGCCACATTGTACAGTGCAACGCCTATATGCCAGGCGTTGCAGTGTGGAGTGTGGCGCCTCCGAGCTAGGCGCCACATAGGTCTGTAACTTGTCCAACTTTCTGTTGCTCTTTGTTGCTCCAGTTCTTTTGTCCCTCTAACTGGGTCATTTCAAGTCATAGATAGTTGCATCACAGATAGTTGCATCACACAATAAGCATTACTAAGAACTTCTAGTTAAACATTACCACCAACATAGAGTTCAACACATAGAGTGACCATCACAACACGACAAGTTCGACATTACCACCAACATAGAGTTCAACACATAGAGTGACCATCACGACACGACAAGTTCGACATTATCACCAACATAGAGTTCAACATAGAGCTACCATTACTACCATTACTAAAAGAGGACGACGACTAGTTCCTTCCGCGCTTGCTGGCTCCTCCCCCTCTCTTGCAGGGAATCTTCTTCACCTTCCTAGGAAGACGAACCCGCTCCTGCTCCGGCTCCGGTTCCTCCACGTCATCCACATCGTCATCCAAATAGTCATCTAAAGCCGCCATCCGCGAGGTGCCGACCGTCCTTTTGCCTCTTTGGGTGAAGTCCTCAGGTGTGTATTTCTTGAATCCCTTCCTAGGCTTTAACTCGTATGCAGACCGAACCTTGTAGGTCCCCAAGGTCATATCATCAGGAACCTATGCATCCACAAAAGATATGGAAAGACCGTGTGTGAGGATATAGTTAGCAATGCATCAACAATTGGATATATATCCTCAGGCCATACCTCTTGGGTGACCACACGCACATCCTCATCGTCCAAAGGATTAGCATTGCCAGAAGTTGGATCTGATGGTGTCGCCGACCTAGAACGTTCTGGTGATACATACTCGGGGTCGCGACAACCGAAAAGGTTTGACAGCCGCCTTAACTTTTGGCCCTGGCGCTGCAACATGAACAAGTGAATGAGACATCGAACGTAGCAACACATGTTAAGTGCTAGTTTGAAGGAGATGTGAACCTTAATGAATGCTCGAAGTGCACCTTCCCCATCGCTTTTGCCAGCCGGGGTTGTTTCCAGAATAGTGTCGGTCTCATCAGCTGCTTTCTTGATCTGGGCATGCTATGAGCATAAACGGTATTAACGTGTTAGGCAAGTGAAGATGTGAATAGTGAGAATTGAAAAGCAAAAAGGACAAATACCACAAAGTTCATCATTGGCCCCGCAGGGATCACTGAGTTGCCTTTCCTGACTAATGTGTTGTACTGGTGCTGGGCTACCTCATCAAAGACGGTGGGTTCTTCCAAAATCTTATCATCATACGCCGGCTTGCATACCTCCACACGCGTGACGCCTAGAAACCATGTTAGATAGTTGTTGAACGCAATCGGGCAGTGCTCACGAAGCTTGGCTCGTTTTCCAGCCCTAGCTTGCTCCACAGCAAGCGCCCATTGTATGATATAGTTGTTGTGATGCTTGGCCCAATCCTTGATCTTCCGCTGTTTTTTCCTATCCAACCTGCAAGTTAGAAACATAATATTAGCATCATCGAAACCGCCGAGAAGCTGCTAATTGCTCAAGGTTGATTATATCTTACGCGTGTAGCACTATGGAGGTGTCCTCCCACTCCGGCGGGTGTGGCATGAACAAACCAAACTGACGGTACACCCGATGTGGCAGGTGAAGCTCAACCGCTCAGTTGCATATGAGTGGACACCGCATATGCCAGAGATCCCTATCCCTAGTGCACATCGAATTCAGCCTGAACTCTATAGGGTTCCCAAAACTCTCTCCTTTTCCATACGGTTCCCATACAACCTACAAAATGGGATAAAATGCAAAATTTATATCGAGTTACGATGGAAGCATGATAATAACTTATGCAATGTCGATTCACCTGCTCAGGCGTGATCGCGTCCATCTCGCTCCTGTACAGCTTGTACATGACCGAGGGATCATCCGTCATCTCATTTAACACATCCCACTTGTAAGCCCAAGTGGGGAGCCATAGTGGGTCGTCTTTCTCGTCCCAATCATCGAACTTCACGGTCTTCGGTCGTCCAAAAGGAAAACGCTCCCAGGTCCATATGGAAAGTGCGAGCAAACAACCACCAATACCTCCAGATAGCCTACAACAGGCTTCGTCCAACTGCACATAAAAGAGAACATGGTTGAGTTAACAGCAAGATCACATTCACAATGTACCAATGAATTGAAACAGAAACAACTTCATACCTGTCTATACAAGTAAGCCAGTGTCGCCGAACCCCAACTCCATTTGCTATCGAAGACGGTCAACGCCTTGAGCCACATCCATGGAGCATTCTTGCCTGTGCCATCCGCAAACATACTCCTGGATATCACGTACCACATGTAGACACGAGCATATGTCTTCACCGTGTCCTCATCAGCATCCTCAGGGAAATTACTGAAGTTCGATACAATCCACGTGAAAGTAGCACCGGCTGCGACTCTTTCCTTCTTCTTGCCTTCTACTACTGGTTCCCGCGGCTCCGGAGGAACCATACCGATAAGGGCAAGCATTTGCTCGCGCCACCCATCAGAATCAGTGCTCATACATAGAGGATTCCCATCGATAGGAAGACCGGTGATCATAGCTATATCCTGGAGCGTCGCGGTCATCTCCCCAGTCCGAAGATGGAAAGTGTGTGTCTCCGGCCTCCAATGATCAATAAGCGCGGTGAGTGCTGGAGCATTGTTGGGTGGCGTCGACCGGCTGACCAACTGAATGAAAGGGAGAAGTCATGTCTCCCTAACATACGGCGTGTACCGCTCATCATAGCGCATCCACCCAAGGTTGACCCCGTGAGCCCGAAGCTTCAGAGATGCAAGCTCCTACAAGCAAACCAACAAATCATTACATATGGGGGGTATGTGTTTGAAAAAAAAACACGAAATTCATAACACCGGCAACTTTCATTATTACCTGCTGCTTCACCGACATAGCGTACGACCGGTGTTGTACATCCCAATGATCATTGAGAAGCCAAACCATCCTAGCAATTTGCAAGAAAGCTTTCTTGTCAACACGATTATCTTTTGAATATAAAAAAACTAAAGTAGGCCTACTAGATGCAACCATACCAATCTATGTATCCAACCATATCAAATCAAACATAACTAATAAAAAAGGGTTCCACAAATAACTAGGCCTACTTCATACAAATAACTCTTCCATAAACTAAACTAGGGTTCCACAAATCAAACAAACAAGGGTTCCCCAAATCAATACATGCAAAGTTCTAATACATGCAAGATTCAAATCTAATCTAATCAAACAAGTATTCCCCAAATCTTCAAAATATCATATTTTCTATAGATAGAAAGAAGGGGATCGGAAGAGAGTACCTTCTAGGATGGATTGGTGAAGAAATGCACGGACCAAATCGTCGGATCTGAAGGATTTGGAAGAGGGGATTGAGAGGGGCAGAGGAGGAACCCGCCGCGCCGCTGCTTCTGTTACTTCAAAACCGAACGAATGGGTGGGGTGGGGAGGGGGAGCGGGCGGCCGGTGATCTAAGTCATAGTGCATCGCCTACGCGCTGGGCGCTGCATATTACATGTGTGGCGCCTAGCCCGGAGGCGTTGCACTGCTGGGTGCGGGCCCAGGGGCTGCCACGGTGGATTGGTGTGCAACTCCTCCATGCTAGACGCTGCACAGTAGGGTGCGGCGCCGTCGTGGCGGGCGCTACACAAAAAGGTTAGCGGTGTGAAATAGTTTTACGGGCAGTTTATTCCGTAAATTGATTTCGTTCAGAGGTCAAAATAGTCAAATTTGCCACGCAGCTTCGGTGCAGCTTCCTCGGACGGTCCCGTCGCTTAAACAAAACAGAGAGATCCTTGCCCGCTCCATCTCCTTCGCTGGTATGGTCAGATGGCCACGATCGAGCTGTCATGTCCGTGCAGGTGCATCTGCATCTGCATCGATCGCACCCGCCCGTGCAAGTGCAATAGCATATTAGTTGCTCTATCTGACCCGCACGACCGCTCGAGGCGGCCGTTGTAGCGCGCGTCATCAGTGGTCAGAGCATCTCCAATAGGGGCACTTCGCCCTGGCACGATATAATTTTTTTACAACATCAAAATAGTTGTTTTCCGGATGCTCAAAAGCACGACGCCCAATCCAGCGGCCCCACCTGCAGCAGCCAGAATTTGCAGCGCGCACAATCTGGCGCCCAAACTGTGCAGCCCGGGATACCGCTTTTAGCGCAAACGCTAAAGTTTTTAAGGCACCTCTATTTTATAGTGTTTGCTGAAGCGCTTTTTTTTTGTCTCCTGCGCACAAAAAACAATGATTTTTAGCGTGTGAGGCATTTTTTGGGCGCCTGTTGAAGATGCTATCGGAGTCGCCGCGATGCGCTTCTCACGCGCGAAAAGGTAATGCATGGCCTATTCTGAAAATGTACGGTGGACCGGTCGAGCAAAGATGGACCTCAATGGGCTCCAGCCACAGCTACTTCTCATTGCTTTTCATTTTTGATTAAAGAAAGGCATATATCTATTAAGAGAGTTCACTAGAAAGACAAAGTATCCCAAGTTTCCAACACGTAATAAAAGTTACATCGAAATTCTTAGACCACCGAACGACTAGTGCCGCCGCCAGAACGAGCCGTTGATGCCTTGCTATCACCGTTCCCATACCGTAACCGGCCTGACATTATCGATGACTTTCTAAAAGTCTTCGTGGACGTGCCCCTAAGGACCAGTGCCCTAGAGCCATCGTCGTTGTCGTTGAACGCTTGGATTGATCTCAAAAACTTGGATTGCACGTATTGTAAGAAACACTAACCTCGCCACCCCAAGGTTTTTCTTTTCTTTTTTATTTTAAATACGTGCAGATTTTTTAATACACTTGAACATTTGTCCTATATATGGGAACTTTTTTCAAAGACAATATTTTGAATATTTTTACTAAATATTAAAGATTTCAAATACAAATTCAATACTTTGTTAATGGTTGGAAACATTTTTAAAATTGTGTCTAATTTTTTAACATTGTAATAACAATGTATAAAAATGACACGAACACATTTCGGAAATACATGATCACTTTTAAAAATGTTAAAACTCCTTTTAACTATGAGAACATTTTTAAAAATGTCGCAAACACATTATGTTTAAATGCATCAACACTTTTGAAAATGGTTTCAAACTGCTTTTGACTATGCGAAGATTTTTTTTAATTGTCACAAACACATTTTGTTAAAATGCGTGAACACTATTAAAAATGGTACGAAACATTTCTTTTTTCTAATACATGAATATTTTTTTACTCTGTATGAACTTTTTTTATATGACACAAACATATGTTGAAACTGACAAACATTCTTTAAAATAGTATGAACCTTTTTTTATAAATTATGAACAATTATTTTACGAAAGTTAAACATTTTTTAAAATGTAATGAACATATTATGGAAACACGTGAATATATTTTAATTGTCATGAATATTTTTTTTTGAATGGCCGATGAACTTTTTTATACTGCATGAACATTTCTTAAGCTGCCGATGAACTTTTTTGAACTTGCAAACAATCTTTGAAATTCATGAATGCTTCTTGAATTCTCTTGTTTTTTTCCGAATTTCACAAAAAAAAATTGGGAATGCTTGAACATTTTTCAAACTCACGAATATTTGAAAAATTAATAAACATTTTTTGAAATTCACGTCCCAAGCATTTTTTGAATCCGTGCACATTTTTTTTGCAATTTTTGAACTTCTTAAAAATCATGAATGATGCTTCTTTTTCATACATGGACGCCTTTTGCTGCAAAATTGTTTTGGTTACCATTTTGTCTGATTGTTCAACTTCTCCATCCTAGAGCACATAGGTTTTGGTCGCACCGTTTGCGACGCTTGACGTTACTCTGCATCCACGCGCCTCAAATGAAGAACGAGGGATTTTTCACTTCAGATCCATATACATAGATATATTTTTGCTTTCCGAGGAAAACAAATTTGACATGAGTGAGCTCAAAGTTGAAGACATATGCAAGTTTCTTTCCACTTCATTTGTTTGTATGTACAGAAAGAAGCAAATCATTAGCTTTGCCTAGTTCTTCTTTCTCCCATTGCTAATTCTAAATTCAGTTCAGACTCGCCTGTCCTAGAGTGATTGGTCGAGGCGAGCCAGCCATCTGCTCGACCTGGTCGAATCGATTAATCATCAGTCACCGCATCATTGAGACCCCGCCGGCGCGCTCCGCCGCCGCGCGCATCACGCCATTCACCAGCTGCGGCATGGACGGCAGGTTGGCGCCGCAGCTGACGCCTGAGATGTACCTGCACACCTCGTCACGGATCATCTCCTGCATCAGCGCCGCGAACTCGGGGCTGAACGGGTATGACGACGCCGGCGGCGCGGTGGCGGACGCCGGAGCGGGCGGCGGCGACGGGGAGGGAGACGGCTCGTGGAAACGGCTGGTGGAAATGTCGTGGTGGAACGCGTGGGCATCCGTGCCGGGGAGGGAGAGCGAGAGCGACGTGAATGGGTCCTCCTGCTCCTCCTCCTCGTGTCGCTGGCTCATGGCGCAGTCGGCCGGCTCGAACCCGCCGGCACGCGCGACCGGCCGGTAAACCTGTCCGAGCGCAAACACGCCGCCATGGCTGAGGTCGCTGCGGTCGGACCCGGATCCAGACCCCGACCCCGAACCGGACGTGCTCTCCGGCGTGAAGCTGGCGCGCTTGCACGGCCGCTCCTCCTGGTCACCCTCGGCGACTCCGTCAGCACCAAGGTCGCCGAGCCTGCGCTTAAGGGAGCAGTTCCAGTGGTTCTTGACGGCGTTGTCGGTACGGCCGCGGAGGAGGCGGGCGATGGCGGCCCAGCGGTTGCCGAGGCGGGCATGGGCGCGGGCGATGGCGGCGTCCTCGTCGGCCGTGAACGGCCTGCGCTCCACCCCCGGCGAGAGCTGGTTGCACCACCGTAGGCGGCAGGACTTGCCAGAGCGTCCGGGCACCCCGCGGCCGATGGCCGTCCAGTTGCGCGCGCCGTGGTGCTCCACCAGCTGCCGCAGCGCGCCGTCCTCCTCCGGGCTCCACGGCCCTCTGATCCGTTCACACCCCTCCATCTTGTACGAGTCTACGACGGGAGCAGGAGACTGGGATGGGATTATGGGGAGACGATTGACTCGTTGTGGGAGGTGGTGAGCGGCGGTGGTGGTTGTCGGGGGGAAGGAGATGGGAGCGTGGTATTTGTAGCCGGGGACGGCCGGTGATGTGGCCGGCAGCAACAGCTGGCCGCACGAGCCAGAAATCACTAATTTGACCTGAGACCCAAATCAAATCACAAACTGACCTGGTCATGAAAAAATTTCACTCTGCTTACCCTTCAGTGTGGCGTCCGACAGCTGGGCGCTGCACCCTACTGTGCAGCGCCCTTCCTTTAAGCGTCGCACCTCCCGCCACCGTGGCAGCCCTGGTCCAGTTGCGGCCCCACACGCACCTGTGCAGTGCCTAAGGGCTAGGCGCCACACTTTGACGTGCAGCGCCTAGCCCTTAGGCGCTGCACAGTGACTTAAGCGCGGCCGCCCCAGCCCGACCAGGCAGTTCTTCATCTCTCCGCTCTCTGGACAGAGAGCAGCGGCGGCGCCCCCA
>NC_041393.1:726773923-726779056 GCF_002162155.2 Triticum dicoccoides | reverse complement strand
GTGGATTCGATCCCCAATCCATCCTACTAGGTAAACTCTTCCGTTCTCTTTCTTTTGCTCCGTAAATTTGTTGCCATTTTAGAGATTTGTCCAAGATTTGATGGAACCCTTGATTTGTTTGGTTTGGTTGATTTAGGATGTGTATTCATATTGGTAGTACCCTAGTGTTATTTATTAGTTCACAATATATGATTCTTGTTAGTGAAACCCTAGATTGTTTAGTTTTTTTAGATATATATGAGATGCCTATTTTTATAGATAACTATGAGATGTTGATTTTTGTAGACATATATGAGAAGTTTGTTTAGATATATATTAGATGTTGAGTTTATTTCAAATATTAGATGTTGAGTTTATTTGAAATATTAGATGTTTAGTTTATTTGAACACATATGACATATTCATTGTGTGAGAAGGAGATGTTGAGATTCTTGTAGTTGAACACATGTTATATGTTTAGTGTATACCGATATTTGAGATGAAGATGAACTCTTATATGTTTATTGTTTGAAATTGTAAGGATGGTTTGGCTTCTGGACGATGTCTACGACGTGCAACACCGGGCCTACATGATGCGCGAGAAGGATAAGGTAATAATAAGTAATCTAACTATTTTTCAAATTTGCCTTTAGTTGAAATTTACATGCCCTAAGATTTGTCATTACTTGTTTTTTGCAGAAGCTTGAACCTCTGAAGATTCGGTATCACGGGGTCTCTGGTCCTGCCATGCCTTACGATGAGCGGTACACACCGTACATCAAGCAGGCAGGACTACTCCCGTGGATTCTGTTGGTCAGCCGGTCCACGCCGAATCTGAAGGCTCCACTGGTGTCCGCTCTTGTTGATCGGTGGAGGCCGGAGACCCACAGTTTCCATCTTCAGACCGGGGAGATGACCGTGACACTCGAGGATGTCTCGTTGATCACCGGTCTTGCTATCGACGGGAGGCCTCTCTGTATGAGCACCGATTCTGATGGGTGGCGTGAGCAGATGATTGCTCTTATCGGTATGGCTCCTACCGAGGCTGAGGATGATGTAGAGGAGGGAGAAGAGAAGAAGAAGAGGGAAAGGAAAGCAGCCGGAGCTGCTTTCACGTGGATTCAAAATAACTTTGCGACGTGCCCTCCGGATGCCACTGATGATGTGATCCAAACACATGCTCGTGTGTATATGTGGTACGTTGTGTCGAGGACTTTGTTTCCTGACTCCACTGGCAAGAACGCTCCATGGATGTGGCTGAAGGCGTTGACCGTCTTCGATAGCAAATGGAGCTGGGGTTCAGCGACTCTTGCCTACTTGTACCGACAGGTAGTTGGTCTGTTTTGTGATCAACTCATTTCTTCATTAGCAATGCAAGCTTGCTGTCAAGTTAACATTGTTTTTCTTTCATATGTAGCTGGACGATGCGTGTTGCAGGATCACACCTAGTGCAGGCATTGGTGGTAATCTGCTTCTACTTTCTGTACGGAGCTGGGAGCGTCTGCCTGTTGGACGCCCGAAGAGCGTCAGGTTTGATCCTTGGTATGCAGATGAACATGACGAATTACGGCGCCCCACGTGGGCTTACAAGTGGGATATCGTTTCCGAGATGACGAACGATGTCAATCTCATGTACCAAAAGTACATTGCCGAGTTGGACACGATTACGCCTGAGCAGGTAAGGAGGTCATTACTTCAGTCCTTTCTCATGCTTGCTTGAAAAATAGTCACCAAATTTGCATTGTTGCCCTGTTTCATAGGTGGAATGGCAGCCATATGGCGCGGGTGAGAGCTTGGGGTACACCGCGGAGTTCCGCCTCAACCATATGTGCTTGCGGGATAAGGATCTCTGGCTTATGCGGTGCCCACTGATATGCAACTGGGCGGTTGAGTTTCATTTGCCGCATCGCGTGTATCGTCAGTTTGGTCTTTTCCAGCCTCACCCGCTGGATTGGGTGGACACGGACAAAGCACTTCATAGGTAAGAGAGCATGTCTACGTATTGTCTAATCATCGGGACTCCTTTTGATTGTGCTAATGTTTGGTTTTATACCACGCAGGTTGGACAGGAGAAGGCAGCGGAAGATAAAGGACTGGGACAAGCATCATTCTGCGTATGTTACCCGCTTCCAGCTTTGTGTGGAGCAAGCTCGTAGCACTGCACGCGCCCCGCTTCGTGAGCACAACCCGCTTGCTTTTGATAACTACGTACGATGGTTTATTGGAACTACTCGAGTTGAGATATGCCCGCCGGCATATAATGAGGATATTCTTGAAGAACCCGTAAACTTTGAGGATCTAGCAAAGGGGAAGTACAACAGAGATGTCAGGCAAGGGCAAGGAGTCCTTGTTGTTCCGGTGATTAACTATGTGGTAAAGTGTTCCCCTCTTTACTTTCCCGTTGACCGTATTACACATGTTTGAATGGCTAACGCATTCATTCTTTCTCATCCGCAGCGCACCAAGATCAAGACAGCAGCTGATGAGAGCCAGTCTATTCTGGAGAAGACGCCGGTTGGAACTAGCAATGATGATGGTTCACTACGAGCATTCCTCAAGGTACATATCGCATTCACTATGAGAGCCAGTCTATGTTGCGAAGTTTGATATCTTACACACTTCACTTGTTCATGTTACAGCGTCAGGCCAAGAAGTTAAGGCGGTTATCGAACCTTCTCGGTTGCCGTGATCCTGAATATGATGAACCATCTGCCTCTAGGTCTGGTACACCATCAGACCCCGCATCTCACCATGAGGGGGACGATGTGAGTTCCTCATATGCTTATATGGATGATGAGGGTGGGATCACCCAAGAGGTATGACTAATCCTTTAGATGCGATTCTCACTTGATTACGACACCGGCCTTCACCATATTGTTTCGTTGTGTGATAGGGCCATGAGCTTGATGATGACATGACTTTGGCGGACGCTCAAGCTCGGTCCGCATATGTGTTCAAGCCTAGGCAGCCCAGACGCCGGTACATGCCCAACGACTATGACAACAGAGGCAACCCAAAGGTAGTCGTAGGGACCTCGCGGATGGCTAGCTTGGATGATGAGGCGGAGGAGGAGGCGGAGGCGGAGGCGGAGGAGGAAGTGCACGAAGAGGAGCCTCGTGCTCCTAAGAAGAAGACGAAGATTGCCTGCAGGCGTGGCACCAGGAACACGCGCGGAAGGCATTAGTGCTTGTTCATGTTACTTGTAGCCGTTTAATTAGGTTGATGAACTTGTGAGGTTATGTTATATGTTGGTGAACTCTTACTAGTGTGGTATTTGTGTTTGTGAACTTGAAGTAATGTTGAATTGTCTTAAATGATATGATGTTCAAGTTATTAGTTCTCTTTGCTTAGCATGTGCAGTTTACAGTACTTTTATTGATGTTCTAGTTATGTGAGTGCTGCTGCAAGAGGCCAAAATGGCATCTGTTTCTACAGTTTTGCTTATAGCAGCACTGCAGCGCCCAATGGTTAGGCGCTGCACTGTACTGTGTGGCGCCCAACTGTTAGGCGCTGCACTATACAGTGCAGCGCCCTGACCTTAGGCACTGCACTACTTCCATGGCTATCCAGAGAGCCACAGTTGGCTTGCATCACATCCATAATACTTACAATGACTGCAGCATCACAGCAATTTGAACAAACACAAATTTTATGCCGACGAGTTCATAACTTAAGACAATTCAAACATTACCACGACATGGTTCACGACACATTCATTACAAATGACAAATGGCAGCTTGCCCTAGAAGATAGTTCACCAACATCTCACATGCCCTCACAACTTCACGACACATTCATTAGAAGATAGTTGACGACGAGTGCACCGAAGCGAAGTCCCTACTGAGTAGAGCGAGGCCATTTCCCCTTCTTGTCAAGTGCCGAGTCCTCCTCTTGCGCCTCGTGAGCCTTTGCAAGCTTTCTTGCCCTCTCCTCCTCACGAGCAAGTTTCGCTTGGCGTGCCCTCTCCTCCTCTCGTTTCTTCCGCTCCATCCTCTCCTTCTGACGAAGCTCTTCCTCCAAGCCTCTTCGAAACGATTCTTCAAACCGCCGTTGCCTCCTAAGACAATCTGCGTATTGGTCCTTTTTCACATCTTCTGGCACTTCAAGATCTATCCACGTGAAGTACTTGCATAGAGGAGGCGGTGACTGCATAAAAATTTGTTGTTAGTGTTGACACACATTTGAGAGTAACATTTTACTTCTCGAGCTTACCGGTGGTTGGTCATAGGCGTTAGTTGGAAGTGCACGATCATAAGCATAGTTCGGGCATACAAAATATCTCCGCCCTTCCGTCCATGCTTTCTTTCGGTCGGTGGACACCTTCACCTTGCAAACATCTCCACACCAACATGGCGGGATGTTGACATCTTTCTCCTTCACCTTGTCCAAAGATGCGTCCTCCCACTTGTTCGGCATGTCTTCTTGGTTAGCACACGGTGGCCTCGTCATGAAACCGGATGAAGCCATGCCTACAAAACCGAGAATTATTGGTCAACCCTAACCCCCACTTAACAATAACCACAACCCTAACACCAACATAACCCTAACACCAACATCAAACACACATAACCCTAACCCTAGCATACTATGAAAGCCTAACCATCCAAATTAGCAAAGAAACACAAATTTCCAAATCCTATCAAAAACTAGGGTTTCCCCCAAACTAGCAAGATTTGAGCAAATGTGACAATTCCTATGGATGAAAACGAGGGGATCGGAGGAGATTACCTTAAGGGAGGGGTTGGCTTCGAAATCCACGGTCAAATACTCCGAATCTGAGAAGGATTTGATAGGGGGAGAGAGGAGGGCAGAGGGGAGGCACTGAGCTACATGTTTGTGTGGAGGGTGGGGTGTGTGGGGTGGGGATGGGTGGGAGGGAGTTGGTGCAGCCTAATAAATGTCCAGGTGTGCAGCGCCCAGCCCTTGGGCGCCACACTACACAGTGCAGCGCCTTGGCCTTGGGCGCTGCACACCTGGACATGCCAGTCCAGAGAGCACCAGGAGCGTTGCAGGAGCTTTTCCACCCCAAAATTTGCTAAGTCAGTGTGCAGCGCCGAAGGGCAAGGCGCTGCACACTACTGTGCAGCGCCCAAGAAATAGGCGCTGCACTATACAGTGTGGCGCCTTGTCTGTAGGCGCTGCACACGGACTTAG
>NC_041393.1:726772761-726773648 GCF_002162155.2 Triticum dicoccoides | reverse complement strand
GTGCAGCGCCCAAGGCCAAGGCGCTGCACTGTGTAGTGTGGTGCCTCGCCCATAGGCGCTGCACACCTGGACATGCCAGTCCAGAGAGCAACAGAATTATTCCGGTTGGTATTCCACAGTGTAGCGCCTAGCCCTTGGGCGCCACACTGTACAGTGCAGCGCCTTGTCTTCGGGCGCTGCACTAACTGTTGTTTTCAAATACCTACTGGTTTTTTTGTTTTGTGATTCATAAAGATGCCACATAATCATATCCAAATTACATGTAGTAGTCCAAAACACAGAAATAGTAGTCCAAATCACATAGTCATACACACATAGCATATATACTTGTCCAAATCACATAGTCATACACACATAGGGATCTCACATAGTCATACACAGAAATATTAGTCCCCTCACATAGTCATACACACATAGCACATATACTTGTCCAAATCACGGTCCATGTAGTTTCTTCTTCTTCCTCTCTTATTCTTCTTATTATTTCCCTCCTCTCACCACCAAGGGATCTCACCTTCCCCCTCCGTGTCCTCCACCCCCTTCATTGTTTCCATACCTATGAAAATGGCAATATAATAGTTAGTCACACAATACAAAATGACAACACAAGCATTGAGCCAAAAGAACAAGATCATAGTAAGTCACATACGGCAATGGTCCATTGAGCCAAGAGAACATTCCTTCACTACGGCCGCCGCCAAGGCCAAGATCACCACCACGGCCTCCACCAGCACCACGGCCTACATCACCACTGCGGCCTCTACCGCCACCACCACGGCCTCTACCACCAGCACCACCACGGCCTCTACCAGCACCACGGCCAAGACCATCACCACGACCTCTACCACCACCACGGCCAAGACCATCACCACGGCCAAGACCTTCAC
>NC_041393.1:726768925-726772336 GCF_002162155.2 Triticum dicoccoides | reverse complement strand
AACACCATCACCACGACCTCTACCACCACCACGGCCAAGGCCGTCACCACGGCCAAGACCTTCACCACGGCCAAGACCATCACCACGGCCTCTACCACCACCATGGCCTCTTCTAAGACCAAGTTGACTCCCTCTTTGTTGCCTAGTTCCTCGTTGGCTTGTTTGATTTGAGTGGTTTGGCACTCCACCACTTGTTTGACTTGGTTGGCTACCCCTTGGTTCACTTGGTTGGCTATCATTTGCTTGGCTTGTGCTTGCACCATTTTTCTTTGATCTCTTTCTTGGTTTGGAACAAGTTCTTGTGTTGTGTCCCCCATTACTGCAGCCCCCACAACAGGATTGCTCACGAGGCTCTTGGAATTGGCCGGTGCCGTATTCTCCACCGCCACCACGGCCCCATCCGTCCATGTCACCTCTAAGACGCTTTGTCTTACGTCTTCCCCGTCTAACGACCTTCAATTCCGGGTCCGGCCATAGTTGAACTCCATGATACTCAGGCCATTGTGATTGGTCCAAGTATGGCTGGAACCGTGGAGTCCATGTATTCTTCACCGTCATGATTGAGAACTCGGACTCCCTCACGGTAAGAGGGTGATTGACGTCCACATTCCTAACCCAGGATGCATTTAACAAGTGCGAGCATGGGAGATGAAGCAAAGACGGCCTCATGCAGCTGGAATCACACCGTGTTAGGGAGACCTTGAAAGCCCGGCCTCCGTGTTGGCGGCCATCGTTTGTGGTTCCTCCGAGCTCTTTCACCTCATACTTCCACTCGTTGTCTTCATATAGTATAGCTTCTTCGGAGTCTGCCTTTCGTGATTGATATTCCAACCATTCTTCAACCTTTGGTGGGAAATTGTACTTGTGCTTATCCTTGTTCTCACCAGCAATCTGCTTATCAGTCTCCATTGAGTACTTTAAAAAGTATGCATTCATCTTGTCAAATGTGTATTGAACTATTGCCGTCACGGGTAATGCATGTACACCCTTGAGCACCTTATTGAAGCATTCTGCCATATTGCTTGTCATTTGACCGTACCTCCGGCCATCTTCATCGAAAGCACGTGCCCACATATTCCTTTCGGCAATGTTCTTATTGAGAAACTCCTGACCGCCGGGGTCAAGTTTCTTGTGTCTGAGCAATGCATTGAACAATGTGGCAAACCGCTTGTTGGTGAAAGCGAGACAACAATCCTGAAGATCATCGGCCAACTCCTTGATACCACATGCCCTATAGAAGTTTGCAGAAAAGTGCCTCATACACCATCGATGATGCAGCTTTGTATGTCCGGGAATGTCAACCACCACCGCATTTAGAATTCCAGGATGGCGATCCGATATGACACAAATTTCCCTTTCAGCCGGTAATACCCTTGTTCTCAGTTGACGCAAGAACCACTCCCAGTTATCATTGTTCTCCACCTCAACCAAAGCGAAAGCCAAAGGCAACACCCAGTTATTGGCATCACTTGCTATTGCAACCAATAAAGTGCCCTTGTATTGTCCGGTCAAGAACGTGCCATCAATGGCGATGACGGGCCGACAATGCTCAAAAGCCCTCACGCATTGCTCAAAGGCCCAAAATGCACGGCCAAATACTCGGACAGTCCTCCCGTTATGAATCAATGTTTGGTGCCCATGAGGCTCAACCACGTGAACCATGCCTGGGTTTGTGGTGGCCATAGCTACAACAACCTAGGGAGTCGGTTGTATGCTTCCTCCCAATTGCCATACAACATCTTGAATGAGGCTTGCTTCGCCTTCCATGCCTTGCCGTACTTCACCTTGTAATGAAAGATGGCTTTCACAAGGTCAATGACACTCTTGATGCTCATTATTGGAAGTGTGGATATTTGGTTGGACAGCCTGTAAGCAATGAACTCGGACGTGAGTTGTCTGTGTTGTTGGTACACAAGCTTGCCATCCGCATTCTTGTGCCGGCACATGTGAGATGGTAGACAACTCACTATGCGCCAAGTGGGACCTCCTTTCCATGGCCTTGCACGCACAATCCATGGACATGTTGGCACTTCACATTTGACCGTGTAACGCACATTCACGTCCGAGTTGGCCACTTTATGTGGACGATAATGTGTAACCGAGTAGTTGTCGAGCCACATCTTCAATTCCAAGAAGGATTGAAACTCACAACCGGGATATATCCCATTCTTGCCGTCTTCCAAATCACGGTGAGAACTTGGCCTAGCTCCAAGAGATATGCATTTGCCACCATCCGCAACGGCTTCATCTGCGAGACTAAGATCCTTGAACAATGGTGTCTTGTGATCCCGCCCGAATACCTTCTTGAATGCTTCGGCCTCCTTCAGCGTGAACCCCTCCTCATCAACTTCTTCATCGGGACCATCGTCATCTGAGTCCGATGCATATGCACGGGAAAAAGGGATGGATTGGTCCATTGTCTCTTGCACATGATATTGGTCGAGATCACCCACATTGTTGTCATGGAGGTCAACTTCGTTGTCATCCTCCTCGTACTCATCATTCTCCTCTTCAAAACCTTCATTTTGGTTGTTTGGAGTCGGGCTCAATGTTGGCCAATCTTGTTGCGTGAATTGAGGTTCACTCATTTGATCTTGGTTCATGGGTGGGGGAGTGCTAGCAACCAACGGGGAGGGGTTCCGGTTCAAGTCTAAATTCAAAGTAGACTCAACCTTCTTGGAGGCAAATAACTCAAGAGCCTTGTCTAGAGATTCGGCAACCGTCTCCTTGTATGCAACCCAACGTTGCTCGGAGTTCACACGCATTGTCTTCCAACGGATGTGCAAATCTTTCCTCACTTGTTCCAAAAGCTCCGCATAGCTAGGACTACTCTCAAACACCATGTCAAGCTCATCCGGGTCCGTCTCAACATTGCCTTTCAAAAAGGCCTCTTTATCCACATGATGAACATAAACACATGTTCTCCCCATCCCTACAATAATCAAAAACACACATATATCAAGTAAATACTTAAAAAAATATTTGCACACATATGCCCTAACATATATATGAATTAATAACCCTAACCCCCACATAACAACCATAACCATAGCATAACCCTAACACCAACATCAAAAACACATAACCCTAACACCAACATCAAACACACATAACCCTAACCCTAGCATACTATGGAAGCCTAACCAACCCAAGTTAGCAAAGAAACATAACATCATTCAACACAAATTTGCAAATCCAAGTCAAAACTAGGGTTTTCCCAAAGTAGCAAGATTTGAGAAAATGTGACAATTCCTATGGATGAAAACGAGGGGATCGGAGGAGATTACCTTAAGGGAGGGGTTGGCTTCGAAATCCACGGTCAAATACTCCGGATTTGCAAGATTTGAGAAGGATTTGAGAGGGGGGGAGAGGGGAAGAGAGGAGGGCCGCAAGTCTAAGGGTTTGGGTGGG
>NC_041393.1:726765277-726768767 GCF_002162155.2 Triticum dicoccoides | reverse complement strand
GGAGGAGATTACCTTAAGGGAGGGGTTGGCTTCGAAATCCACGGTCAAATACTCCGGATTTGCAAGATTTGAGAAGGATTTGAGAGGGGGGGAGAGGGGAAGAGAGGAGGGCCGCAAGTCTAAGGATTTGGGTGGGGTGGGGTGTGTGGGGTGGGGGTGGGAGGGGAGAGAGGGTGGGGCCAGCCCAAGTGAAACACAGACTGTGCAGCGCCCACGAGCTAGGCGCTGCACATTACAGGTGCGGCGCCTAAGTATTAGGCACTGCAGTGCTGTCCTGTGGGGCCGCAACTGGACCTGGGCTGCCACGCTGGCAGGATGTGCGACGCCTAAGGGAAAGGCGCTGCACAGTAGGGTGCGGCGCCCAGCTGTCGGGCGCCACACCAGAGGGTCGGCAGAGTGAAATTTTTTTGTGACCAGGTCAGTTTGTGATTTGATTTCTGCCTCAGGTCAAATATGTCATTTCTGCCGCCGCACGAGGCCCCATCCAACTGCATGCATGCACGCAACGGCACCGGAAACGAAACCTCCTGCGTGGTCCGGTCCTATCCCACCCGCGGTGCTTGTCGTTTTCCCTGGCTGGATGCCATGTGGGGTGCATCGAGGCCCATGTCTGACTAACATAAATGGTTATAGTTTTTTCTTTGGGAGCCTGGATTTTTTTAGAAAAAATTGAGGGTATGAACGTTAAAATAAAATAAAATGACGGTTATCCTGCATCCATTAAGAAGAAAAGTGTTGCTAGGTTAATTGAGGAAAATCGAACGAAAACTAGATTGTCCGGTTAATTATGAAGAACTGGGCGAAAACCATTACAACACTGAGTGGCACACATAAACACTCTACACATACAACTCCAAAGAGGGTCTCATCGGCACAGCACGCAGGCGTCATCGTCATCACACCTCCTAGGCGTCATCGCCATCCCTAAACGCTGAGCAAACAACTCCCACTTCGTCATAGGTGATCGTCGACCCAACCCACACCGAAGAGGCCGTGTAGATATGCATGAAGGTCCACGCCGGACCCAGCCACCCGCGCCCAAACAGCGCAGCTCTGACTCTGAAGGAGAACTAGGCACAACTGGTGCCGCAAAAGATCATCTAACGAACCACATGCTGCTTGTCATCGTATACCGTCGGAGCCCCGCCATCGCAGCTTCGACTCTCAAATTTTGAAGTGTAGAGTAGTGTCGCTTCGGTTGGTTTGCTTCGTGATACATGGAGGAAATGGATCCGCAAATCCAGTCTCTATGCTCATCCTTCCACTCGTATTTATGAAACTAGGATCATCTTTTTTTTCTAGAAGGGTCAGATCTATTATAAAGATTCACCACCTCAAACATAATAAAAGTTATATCGAGGTCCATGGACCATCGAACGACCACTGTTGTCGCCAGAACAAGCCGCCGACACATCGCCGTCACTGCTCCCTTTCCTCGGAATGTGGTAATTTGAGCGGTGTGGATCTTTGGAACCTGATGCGCACCTGATTATAAGCAAGAAAGAAATAAAAAGAGTAAGAAAAATCAAAAAGTGTGAAATATTTAAAGTTCTAGACAAAATAATTTATATGGTATTGCAAACAAAAAGGACAAAAACGCAACTGCAAGCTATGTGAATAGTAAGGGCATCTCCAGCCGTTGGCCCCCCCAGGACGCATAGAAATCGCCCCCTGGGGGCGAGCCGGCGATACACTCGACGCTGGGGGCGGTTTTGCGCCCAGTCGTCGCCCCCAGCTCGCCCCCAGGCGCCGAAATTGGCCCACTTTGTAGCCCAATTTCGGCGAATAAACGGCCCATATGGGCGAGAATAGGCCCATATTCGGCATGGTTTCGCCGTGTCTCGGCGTTCAATTATCAACACAATTATTCCTTATCACATATTTCATCACAGAAAAATCAAATACTTCAACAAAATACTACAACAACAAATAGTTCAATACATATTATATAGTTCAACAAATAAAAACTCGTATTTCATCACGCGGCGTCCCCCTTGAGCCTCCATAGGTGCTCAATCAGATCTTTCTGCAATTGATGATGCACCTGTGGGTCTCGGATCTCCTGACGCATACTGAGATAGGCAGTCCAAGTTGCTGGTAGCTGGTGATCAACTTCGGCTAAAGGACCCTGCCTGTAGTATGGTTCAGTGTCAAACACTGGGTCTTCTTGCTCGCTCTCGATGATCATGTTGTGCAAGATGACACAGCAAGTCATGATATCCCACATTTGATCTTTCGACCAGGTCTGAGCGGGGTACCGAACAACAGCGAATCGAGATTGGAGCACACCAAATGCCCGCTCGACATCCTTCCTGCAAGCCTCCTGAACCTTCGCAAACCAGGCGTTCTTCCCTCCTGCCACAGGGTTTGAGATCGTCTTTACAAATGTCGACCATCTCGGATAGATGCCGTCAGCTAGATAGTACCCCTTGTTGTATTGGTGCCCATTGATCTCGAAGTTCAACGGAGGAGAATGACCCTCAACGAGCTTGGCAAAAACAGGAGAGCACTGCAACACGTTGATGTCATTGTGAGTTCCTGGCATACCAAAGAAGGAGTGCCGAATCCAGAGGTCCTGTGTGGCTACCGCCTCAAGCACCACACTGCAACCGCCTTTGGCGCCTTTGTACATCCCCTGCCAACCAAATGGGCAGTTCTTCCATTGCCAATGCATGCAGTCGATGCTTCCAAGCATCCCAGGAAATCCTCTTGCTGCATTTCGGGCTAGGATCCGAGCAGTGTCTTCCGCATTGGGTGTTCTCAAGTATTGTGGCCCAAACACTGCCACCACTGCCCGACAGAACTTGTAGAAACACTCTATGCTGGTGGACTCGGCCATGCGCCCATAGTCGTCGAGTGAATCACTGGGAGCTCCATATGCAAGCATCCTCATCGCTGTCGTGCACTTCTGGATGGAGGTGAATCCAAGAGCACCAGTGCAATCCATCTTGCACTTGAAGTAGTTGTCGAACTCCCGGATGGAATTCACAATCCTGAGGAAGAGCTTTCGGCTCATCCGATAACGGCGCCGAAATGTTCTCTCGCCATGAAGTGGAGCATCGGCGAAGTAGTCGGAGTAGAGCATGCAGTAGCCTTGCAGACGATGCCGGTTCTTTGCTTCACCCGCCCCGGCGCCGAGCCACCTCGACGCGGCTTTTCATTGATCGCCAGCAGCTGGGCGAGGGCGGCGAGCACCATCAGATGCTCTTCTTCCTGGACGTCGGCCGCGGCTTCCTCCTCCAGCAGCGCGGTGAGCTCTTCCTCCTCATCCGAGTCCATCGCCGAGACAGTCAAAACGCCGAACACCTTGCGCGCGGTGGGCGTGTACCCGCTGTTAAACCGCGGCCGGAAACGGCGGCCGGAAACGCCCAGCTGCTGCGGGAGGGACTGCCGTGGCGAAGCGCTGCTATTTTCTGGCGAGGAATGGCTATCTAGCGGAGTAGGCCGGCGGCCGTCGCCGGGATATAGCTAGTGGTGGCCGAGGGCGGGG
>NC_041393.1:726756875-726764847 GCF_002162155.2 Triticum dicoccoides | reverse complement strand
CTTTTCCCCTGTCGGTGTGGGCCAGGCGTGCTTTTCCCTAGCGCCGGAGCCCCCAACGGCTCCCCAGCGCGCCGGGTTCGGCCGGGCGAAAAAAAGTCTGAACCGGCGATTTTCGGCGTTCTGGGGGCGCGACTGGGCCGTTTTTTCGGCGCCGGCGCCGAAAAAGTGGCCTGGGGGGGCCTGTTGGGGGCGCGGCTGGAGATGCCCTAACCCTAACATAGTATCGGTTTGTTTTAATTCGTTCAGGATACCAAAATATTAGCTTTGTCGCGAAACTTTACACATGAGTAATACATCAGATATTACTTGTTTCAAAAAAGCTTCAACCAAAATGGACATTTTTACTACATTTTATTTGTAATTCGGTTAAAATGTCTCTAGGTCTATTTTCATAATTTGGCTATGACAAGGAAATTCTAAGGATTGATCGGTCAGTGTTCGTGAATGCGCTTGGATGTGTTTGGGGGCATTTGAGGGTTCTGATTTGCAAAGTCTGGCCGTAGAGGATCTTATGACCGGAAGGTGAGTGATGTGTCCACCTGAATTTTAGCACTCACCAGTCACCACTCAGCAGCAGTAGGAGCCAACTGAATCTCTACACATAGCAGAACCACATAGATGGACGGGACTGAGCGATTCCATACCTGGATATGGCTTCGTTTGGAGCCAACTTGGATCAAAATTGTTGGTATTTCGTCGTTTTGCGGATGGATAGATAGACACGACCGGTGAGCAGCGGGGCGGTGGAGTGGACTCAAAACGATGCAACCAGTGTGTGTACGTTGGGCAGCGCCGATTGATGCGATGCATGCGCCCACCCGACCCGCGCGGGGGCTCCCTCCACCTCGCCACGCCCGATGCATGCATGCACTAGCGTATTGTACGTGCTCCCTCCCCTGCCCCACTGCCGACGCCCCCTCCGTGCCCGTGACGGGTGGGCCCACCCGCACGTTCGTCCGTTGGGCTCCTCGGTCCGCGCGGACAGGCTGGCGCGCGCCGCTCGAAGACCAGGCGCGGTAGCTGCTTCGCGGGACGTGGCCGTCTCACCGGAAGCAACGGTGGCGATGGGTTCTCGAGGCCAGGCTGGCCGAGGCTGGGGCGGCCCCCCGCCCCACCGACAGGTACCAGCGGGTACGTTACGTCCGTACTGCCCCAGGTCCCAACCGCAACTGCCGTTGCCAATGAACCAACCACAGCACGCGCCACCATGAGTCCACGGCGGACCGGCGTTTTGGATCCAGGCGCGGCGAGAAGGGACGCAGCTTCGTCGCAGCTTCCTCGGACGGTCCCGTCGCTTAAACAAAACCGGCGAGATCTTTGCCCGCTCGATCTCCTTCAACTGCTGGTATAATATGATCCAGATGGCCACGATCGCGCTGTCATGTCCGTGCAGGTGCATCCATCGCGCCCACCCATCCGTGCAACAGGATATTCGCCGCTCTGTCAGAGCCGCACGGCCGCACGTGGCGGCCGTTGTGGCGCGCGTCATCGGTGAACGCTTTTTAAAACAGTATAAAACTCCTTTTAACTATGACAACATTTTCTTAAATGTTACAAACACATTTTTTTAAATGCGTCAACACTTTTTCTAAATGGTTTTTTTTCGAGAGTACGCAAATTGCGTGCCATAGCTTTATAGAAGGAGAGAAAATTAGTACATGACATCTACCCCTCGCTGCGAACAACGAGCGTAGCACAACAACACATCCGGCTATCTGCAGGACAGCCACACACGACATCACAACTACAACACGGAAAGACCTGCCCAAAACCGAAACACCTCGCCGCGTCTTGATCGACACCGAACACCTCCGAGGAACAGCAACTCCAGCTTCCTTTGGATTCATCCGCGACGACCATATATAGCGCCGGAGGAGAGCGGTCAGTGCCACGACGAACACCGGAGGAGCGCCAACAGGAAGCTCAGTCTCCTAGCATGATGCTCCCAACAGAGAAACGACGTCGCAGCCGCCGCCAACATGCCGCTCCGGAGGACCAAGGCTTTCGCCCGGAGACAACTGCCAACACCAATCACGAGGGAGATGGCGACACACTCGACATCGCCTCCAGAGAGGGGAACGACACCCGCGGGTGCCATCAACGCCGGCTGGCCAAAAACCGGGCATGATTTTCATCAGTGACGTTGCGCATCTCCACTCCGACGAGGTGGCAGCACCGTTCCTGAAGCCTCGCACCGCCGTCATCGAAGCAATTCCGTCAAAGCCGCCAAGCCGAGGTTCCACACCACCCGCACTGCCGAGAGAGCATGAACCAGACCTCCACCAACATCGCCATCGAGGAGCAACCACAACCTCCAAGCAGAGCAAAAGCCAGATCCGCTCCAACGGCCTTCATCGACACCAAGAGACTGCCGTCAGATTGGATCTGGCCTGCCCCTCCAACCTCACTCCGGCGCCAACTCCACCGGGGCATCGCCGCGATCCCTCACACGGAGGCGGCCGGACGCCCGCTGCGCGCCAGGACACCTTCCTGGCAGGGCCATCTCGGCGCCGCCGCCCCCATGGCTGATCCAACGCCGCCACCGCCGATGCTAGCACTCCACCTACAGCCACCAACCAGAAGCGCTCGCCTTGCCCCCGCTGTGCCTCCAACCGAACAGCAAGCCCGAGCGCCGCCCGCGAGAAGAAGCGCAAGACCACGTCCGCGCCTTGCACACGCTCCGCCAGCCGTGCGCGCTAAGACCGAACGCCGCCGGCCTCCGCGCCACCCGCCGGACATAGCAACCCCGCGCGAAGGAGGTGCGTCGGGGCGCGCCGCCTCAGCCCGCACGCGCGCCGCGACCGACCAACTCGCCGCGCAGCCCTGCTCCAACTCCTGCCTGCGCGCCCCCACTGGCCACGACGTGCCGGCCTCCGAGCACAGCCGCCAAACGAGGAAGAAAGCCCCCCGCGGCCCCTACTCCAGGCGAGCGCGAGCAGGTCCCGCCGCCGCCGGCACCGCGCGGGCTTTGCCCGGCGGCGCCCGCCGGCGGCGGCGGCGGGGAGGGAAGGGAGAGGGGGGATCGAGGGCCGGCGGCTAGGGTTTGAGTACCCGGGTCGCCCGCGAGGGAGCGACACGGGGCCGGGGACGAATTTTTTTTTAAATGGTTTAGAACTCCTTTTAACTATGCAAAGATTTTTTTAAATTGTCACAAACACATTTTGTTAAATGCGTGAACACTATTAAAAATTGTAGGAAACATTTCTTTTCGCTAAATTACCTGAATGTTTCTTTACATTGAATTAACTTGTTTTATATGACATAAACATATTTTGAAATGGACGATTTTTTCAAATAGTATGAACATTTTTTATAAGTTATGGAACAGTTGTTTTACAAAAGATTTTTTGTAAGTTTTCTTAATGTGATGAACATATTATTGAAACACGTGAATATATTTCAGTTGTCATGAATATATTTTCTGAATGGCCGATGAACTTTTTTTACACTGCATGAACATTTCTTAAACGGACGATGAACTTTTTCAAAATTGCAAAAAATCTTTGAATTTCACGAATGCTTCTTGAGTTCATGTTTTTGTAGTTCACAAAATTTTGGGAATTCTTGAATATTTCTCAAAGTCACAAATATTTAAAAATTTATGAACATCTTTTGAAATTCACGTCCAGAACATTTTTTGAATTTCATACATTATTTTCAATTCAGTGAACTTCTAAAAATTATTCAATTATGATTTTATTTTTCATACATGAAAGCCTTTTGCTGGAAATTTGTTTTGGTCATCGTTTCATCTGATTGTTCAACTTCTCCATCCCGGAGCATAGCTTTTTGCCGCGCCGTTTGCTACGCTTGATGTTACTTGGCATATTTGTACGTCAAATGTAGAATGAGGGATTTTTCGCTTCAGATCCATATATACGGATAGATTTTTGCTTTCGGAGGAAAACAAATTTGACATGAGTGAGCTCAATGTTGGACACATATGCAAGTTTCTTTCCATTTCATTTGTTTTTATGTACAAGAAGAAAGAAGCAAATCGTCAGGTTTGCCTAGTTCTTCTTTCTCCCATTGCTAATTCAGTTCGGACTTTATATCCTAACGAAATGAAGCCAGCCAGGCATTGCTGCCGATCTACTCGATTGATCGGTCACTGCATCCTCGAGACCCCACCGGCGCGCTCCACCGCCGCGCGCATCACGCCATCCAGAAGCTGCGACATGGACGGCAGGTTGGCGCCGCAGCTGACGCCGGAGATGTACCTGCGCACCTCGTCACGGATCATCTCCTGCATCGCGGCGGCGAAAGCGGGGGAGAACGGGTATGACGATGCCGGTGGCGCTGTGGTGGACGCCGGAGCGGGCGGCGGCGACGGGGAGGGAGACGGCTGGTGGAAATGGCTGCGGGAGCTGTCGTGGTGGAACGCGTGGGCATCCGTGCCGGGGAGGGAGAGCGAGAGCGACGTGAATGGGTCCTCCTGCTCCTCCTCCTCGTGTCGCTGGCTCATGGCGCAGTCCGCCGGCTCGAACCCGCCGGCCCGCGCCACCGGCCGGTAAACCTGACCGAGCCCGAACGCGCCGCCATGGCTGAGGTCGCTGCGGTTGGACCCGGATCCAGACCCCGACCCCGACCCGGAGGTGCTCTCCGGCGTGACGCTGGCGCGCTTGGACGGCCGCTCCTCCTCGCCCTCTCCGGCGACGTCGACGGCGCCGAGCCTGCGCTTGAGGGAGCAGTTCCAGTGGTTCTTGACGGCGTTGTCGGTGCGGCCACGGAGGTGGCGCGCGATGGCGGCCCAGCGGTTGCCGAGCCTCGCATGGGCGCGCGCGATGATGGTGTCCTCGTCGGCCGTGAAGGGCCTGCGCTCCACCCCGGGAGAGAGCTGGTTGCACCACCGCAGGCGGCAGGACTTGCCGGAGCGGCCGGGCACCCCGCGGCCGATGGCCGTCCAGTTGCGCGCGCCATGGCACTCCACCAACCGCCGCAGCGCGGCGTCCTCCTCCGGGCTCCATGGCCCCCTGATCCGGTCGCACCCCTCCATAGCTGGCTTGCTGCTGCTACGACCGGAGATGGAGACTGGTATGTGAAGACGATTGAACGGGTTGTGGGTGGCGGCGAGCGGCGGCGGTGGTTGTCGGGGAAGGAGATGGGAGGTGGTATTTGTAGCCTAGGGGCGGCCGGTGATGTGGCCGGCAACAGCTGGCCTCACGAGGCCCCATCCAACTGCATGCATGCACGCCAACGGCACCGGAAACGAAACCTCCTGCCTGGTCCGGTCCTATCCCACCCGCGGCGCTTGTCGTTTGCCCTGGCTGGATGCCATGTGGGGCCGCGTCTCACTGGCCCCACGTGCAGGCCAGACAGCGGTGGTACATTTTGTTTAAACCATTCTCAAATTTGAATCATATTGTCGTTTTTTCTTGAGGGAGAATCATATTTTCGTTTCTGTTGATTTGTTTGCGAGTTTGCCGTTGGAGAGGTAGTTCAGAAAGTGAAAACGCGGCATAGAGTGTTTGTTCGTTCTCGCTCGTGTACTTCGATCGATTTTTTTTATCCAAAGGGGGTTTTCAATCTTTTTTTTTCCAAAGTACATCCAGGCATATCATACTTTTATAGAAGACAAAAATAAGTTACAAGAAGACTCCCTTGTCGTGAACAACAAGTGCAATGCACACTCCACTCCACACCGAGGCAAGTTTGAAGACAAGCCAACACCCACCAGGGTAGTTCGATGACAAACCACCACACCCATTACAACCACAACACAAGGGACCTATCCTAAGCTGAAAGGCAGTGTCTCGACCAACACCTGTCGCCTTCAAAGACAACACACCAAGTTAGACTTCACTCGCCGGTGCACCATCCATCCCATGAATGCCTAAAAGAGACTGGCGTGTATGTGGCAGAACTTTTGGACGGTCACGAGAAAGACATCATCTTGGACGCACCAGCGATGACGTACATAGCACCCTTGAAGATCAACCTGGACAGCAACAAGCACCGACGGAATTCAACACGTAACAGTAAAATAAACACTGTGACCCTAGCACCAAGGTCCCTGGTGGTAGGACCCCCCTCTCCCTATTTTAGTGAAAAGCTACTGGACCTTGCGATCGTTCTTTGGGCGGTAAGCCACGGGACCAACCACCAATGTCCTTGACGGTAGGACGCCCAAATTTAATGAAAAGCATCGCCAATTTGAATGAAAAGCTTCTGGACCCTGCAGTAAATTTTTTCTGGACGGTAGTTCATGAGACCATACCGCCAAGGACCTTGGTGCTCTATCACTGAGACCCATTACGATAGCCACTTATCCACGCCAGTGGGCGCCCAGACGGCGTAAACACGTCGACATGCTTCCTACTGTCATTCATCACAACGGTAGGTAATTGCACCCTATCACCAGAGACAATGGCGATAGCAAAAAGACCAGATCATTTTATTTTTCAAACACGGTCAAATGGTGCTAAACCTAGGCACTAAGAAGAGAACAGGGACTTTTGCCTCGATGGGACCGAGCGAGCCATGCATATCTCGTTGCCCTTGGAGCCACCTAGTTCGACCGGGTTTGCTGTGGGCCGGGTTTCGATCCGTATCGCACTTGTCTTGTCGATAGCCTACCACTACCGGTGTGTGGTAGCTGAATGAAAGACACTACCAGTGGACGGAACCGAGCGAGCCATCCATGCATATCTCCATCTCGTTTCGTTTGGAACCAAGTTGGACGGGGATTGTTGGTACTTCGTCGTTTTGCGGCTGTTGTTGGGTGGATAGACACGACCGGTGAGGAGCAGGGTGGCGGTGGAGTGGAGCGGACTCGAAACCAACCACAACCAGTGTACGTTGACGTTGGGCGCCGATCCCCCTTGACCTTCATCGAGCACGTCCGTCCACCTCGCCATACCCGATGATGCATGTGCATGCACTGCCGTACCGTACAGCGGGTACTCCTGCTCCCTCTCCTGCCCTACTGCCGACGTCCGCTCGTGCCCATGATGGGTAGGCAGGCCCACCCGCACGTTCGCCCGTTCGTCGGGCTCCTCGGTCCGCGCGGACAGGCTGGACCGCACTGCTTCGCGGGACACGGCTCTCACCAGCTCGTGTTCAGGTCGCAGGTACGTATTGGTACAGCACGCCTGCATGCTCCCGTGCTCCTCGTCCTACGAATACGTATCATCTGCGCCGGCGACGGGCGTCGGCGAGGCCCGGTCGTCGTTGCACCCGCGACACGCTGCACGCCACGGAGACGGGGTGCTCGCGGCAAGCCGGTGACCGAAAGCAACGGTGCCGGTGGAAGAAGCGGGTTCGCTATTCAGGCTAGTCATAGTGACAGTAACTTAGCTAGTAGCATAGCGCACTTCGAAAAAATTCTGCTTACGTGACAAGTAATTAATAAGAGGTGATAACATAATATGTTACTGTAACATAGCGCTTTTCAAGATAAGATGAGTCTAAAAGCTAATAAATGAAGCCATCTATGGTACTATTATTATGTTACTTTGCATTATGAATGTAATAACTTAGACATGTGTCATGCAGGAGGAGCAGGGGACGCGGGTACGATACGTACTGCCCCAAGTCCCAACCCAACCGCCGTTGCCATTCACGACGGATGTTTGTCTGGGTCCGCGCGCGGCGGGGAGGGGAGGGGGCTGCATCTTCGTAGCAGCTTCCTCGGACGGTCCCGTCGCTTTGTTTGGCTTAAACAAAGGGAAACGTTTGGAATCGGCGCACCGGCCGAACGCTCGGCCGGTGCCCCTTGCTCGCTCGCTCTTTTCCACATACGCTAGGTGGGCCTCAAGCGAAACTTTTTTTTCTTCTATACTTCTTCTTCCTCGCGCAAGCGCCTTCCCCTGGAAGCATGTCCCCTCCCCCTCCCCCTCCTCCCGAGCTGCGACTGGGCCACCACGACCTCAATCGCCGGCGGCCAGGCTCCCCTCGCCGGCTGTCATGGCTGCCTGCCGCCATGGCCAGATCCATCCCCTACCTCAAGCCTTCACGCAGGCGCATCCCCTCC
>NC_041393.1:726750884-726756536 GCF_002162155.2 Triticum dicoccoides | reverse complement strand
CATCCCCTCCCCCCCCCTTCCCCCTTCCTCCCGGGCTGCGACTGGGCGACCACGACCTCCATCGCCGACGGCCAGGCGCTCCCTCGCCGGCCGCCATGGCTGCCTGCCGCCATGGCTGGATGCACCCCGCGTATACTAGTGTTGCAACCGTCACCTAAAACAGCTTCAACAGCTGTTGAAAAAAGCTTCAACCATAGACAAAAAAACTTCAATGAAACTGCACAACAAGGGGAAGCTGCAACCGCAGTTGGATTTTGTTACTACTGGTGAAGTTTTTTGCTACATCCATCAGGCGGAGCTGCGACCTCGCGATGATGACAACGACGATTTTTGTTGCAACCGTAGTAGTTTTTTGCTACAACCGCTGAAGTTTCTGCTACATCCATGTAAGACGGAGTTGCGACCTCGTGAAAGACGGTGACGGTGTGTTGATTTTTGCTGCAACCATAGTAGTTTTTTGCTCCTACCGCTGAAGTTTTTGCTATATCCATGTAAGGCGGAGTTGCGACCTCGCGAAAGACGGCGACGGTGTTTGATTTTTGCTGCAACTGTATTTCTTTTTGCTACTACGGGTGAAGTTTTTTGCTACATCCATTCAAAACGGCGTTGATTGACTGACGGCCGCCGTCGACATAATTTCCTGCAACGAGCATCAATGGCGAGGGACGGCGGCCGAGCTACAACCGTCGCCGTCAAGAGCTGCAACGCAGGTGGAGTTGTTGCATGGGAACTGGCGATGAAGATAGCCGACGAGGGCGGGGACCGGCGACGAGGTCGGCCGGCGAGGACGGGGTCCGGCGGCGACGAGGTCGGCCGGCGAGGACGGGGTCCGGCGGCGACGAGGTCGGCCGGCAAGGGTGGGGACCGACGACCACCGGAGGGGACAGGAGGCGCGGCGCCGTGCTCCCCCGAAGGGGATATGTGGATCCAACCAACTCCGCGAGGAAGAAGAGAGCTGGGACGATTTTTTTTCTTTTTTGCTTGGATCCAACGGCCGCGTGGCCTAAATCGAACGCCCGCACTATAAGCGCCCTTAAACAAAACAGAGGAGATCTTTGCCCGCTCTACGATTCAACTGCTGGTGGTATGATCCAGCCAGCCCCGATCGCGCTGTCATGTCCGTGCATGCGACCATGCGCGGATGCATGGATCCGATCGACCCCGCCCCCCCGTGCAATAGGATATTCGTCGCCGTGTCAGCCAGGGCCGCACGGGGCACGAGGCCGCCGTTGTGGCGCGCGTCATCAGTGGTCACAAGACTCGTCGTGATACGCTTGTCACCTTTTTAACTTTGCACGGATCTGTCTGAGCTTCAGGTGACCGGTTCATGACGCGATGCGAGTTCCACGGCGACAGCTCCTATTGGACGCGTTCTGAGTCAAACAACCGCGCGACGCACGCACGGAAACCCCGACTGGGCCGGCCCAATAGTGGGCGCGCCTGTTTGCTTGTACAGTAGCGCTGCGATGTTGAAGATTAAAAAAAGCGCTTCTGCCCAGATTCGACCTCTGGACCTCCAACTTACGTTCCAGACAGCTAACCAGTAGACATATCAAGTGCTGGTTGTTAAAACATGAAGCGTGCTAGCATAAGAACTAATACAAATGAAGAATCTGGACAGTTTTTTGAATTTTTTCAAACTTTCCTTCGAAATAGTGAATTTTTAACAAACGAGCAATGTTTAAAAATACGATAAAAAATCAACAACTCGGACATATTTTCAAATTTCAGAAAATAAAACAAAAGACGTGAACATTTTTTGACAGATTTGTTTAATAAATTCCTGAACATTTTCCGAAAACCCGAACATTTATAGAATCTTGAGAACAAAAATTTGATAATGGGAACAATTTTTCAAAAGCACAAACTTTTTTGAACGTACGATTATGCAAACAAATTTTTGAACCGGAATTAGTTACTGTAGTGAACAACTTTTTGAAGTACGATTACGCAATTTTTTTTTTCTGAAAATGAACAAAATTTGAGTTTCCCAAACATTTCTGGAATTTGTGACATTTCTTTAAAGCACAAAATTTTTTTGAATCTTGAGAACGAATTTTGAAACGGAGAACAAATTTGGAAGCGTGAACAATTTTTTAAAGCACAAAACATTTTTGAATCTTGAGAACAATTTTGAAAAATCCTGAACAAATTTGGGAGCGCAAACAATTTTTTAAAGCACGAACATTTTTTGAATCTTGAGAACAAATTTTGAAACGGAGAACAAATTTGGAAGCGTGAACAATTTTTTAAAGCAATGACATTTTTGAATCTTGAGAACAATTTTGAAAAATCCAGAACAAATATGGAAGCTCAAACAATTTTTTAAAGCACGGACATTTTTTGGATCTTGGGAACAAATTTGAAACAGAGAACAATTTTGAAAAATCCCAAACAAATTTGGAAGTGCGACTATTTTATGAAAACATGAACATCTTATAAAATTTTGTATATTTTCTACATTTCGAAAGTTTTTAACCTTTTTTTGTAACGAGAACAATTTATGAATTTTGAGAAAAAAATTCGAAAACTGAACTTTTTATAAAATATACAAACAAAATTTGAATATTTTGAATTTATTTTGAAGAAAAGAGAAGAAAAAGGAAAAGAAATAGAAAGAAAACAAAAAAATCAGGAACATTTTCCGAAGTTGTGAACAAAATTTTGAAAATGTGAACACTATTTCAGAAATATGAACAAATTTTGACAAAAAGAACAATTTTGAAAATTCTAAACCATATTTAAAGTTTTTGAAAAGCTTAAAAAGAAAAAGGAAAAAATTATTTAAAAAGAAAAAACAAAGAAAATGAGAATAAAGAAATAACAGAATAAGACTGAAGAAAAACCAGAAAGAACCAGTAGAAGGAACTGGTTTTAAGTTTTGTCGTCGCTTTTAGTTTCTTTAAGCTTAGCTTTGTTATTCATTCAAATCCACGAGTCAGTCGTGATGGCAACAGCGGCGTGTACCTTTGCAGGAGGTTGTTAGTTCAATCCCTGGTGCGACCATTTTTTGCGGTTTTTAATATCGCGAAGCGAAACCAGTTAAATGGGCCGGCCCAGGGTGAGCTGCGCCCTGTGCGAAGCGGCGACTACTTGCTGCAGTAAGCGGCGAATAGGAAATTCCTTCGACGGCCGCGCTCGTTCCACTCGGGGAGGAGTGAAAAAAGACGGGACGGCGGGAGACGGGCCACGGCTCGGTCCAATTTGTTTTTGATGATAGGCCCAGCCCAGAGCTGCTTTTCCTAATTCGTCGGGCCACCAATACGTGGCCTACTCTGTGATGTTTTTTTTCTAAAAAAAATTCGAAACTGATTCCATTAAACATCAGACACAACTAAGTGGCTGGCCAGTTGCTCAAAAAAAAAAAAAACTGAGTCGCTGGCCACAAAGTCACGTACATCACTCGGCACCTCCGCCAAACAAAGGCGGTGGGGATCATTGCCATTAGCTCCAATTGCAGCAAGAGCATGAGCAACAGAATTACAACTACGACGAGCAAACGATACAAACTGAATTGAACTGCAATCAATCGTACAAATCTATACTACTATTAAAAAAGCAAACTTAATTTGTTCTAAACCCACACCACAAAGTGTACACTGGATAAGCAGGACCCTAAGATCAAATTAACTTAAACACATCCCACCGTCTACATCACGTTAATGGTCTGCCAATTAGATCAACGACTGAGATGAAATGTTCTGCCAAGCAGATGTCATGGTCTGCCAATCCTACTAGGGTTCCGCGGCCCCGCCCGCAGCACGCGGATCACCCACCCGCCCGCAGCAGGCGGATCGATTCCACCTGCCTCCCCCTACCTCTTCTCTCCTCGCTGCCGCTACAGGACGCCGCCGGGGTCGCTCTCATCCCTCCAGCAGCGTCAGCACCGCGGGACGCAACGGGCTTGGCCTGCATCGGCGGCGCAGGTGTCCCTTTCCTCCGTCGAGCGGCGGCGGTGGCACGGGACGTAGTAGGCTAAATCTGCGTTGGCGGCGGCGATGGGTTCCGCTCCTCCTCGTGCCGCCCCTCTCCTTTTCCTTGCTCTCCTGCCCCCGCGGAGAGGGATATGCTCTCGGCTTCATGGCCTCCTCTCTAGGGCCAGGTGGTGGCTAGAGGAAAGGGGAGGCGGAAGAAATCAACCTGGATGCTCTCGCCTTCTCGCTCTACCTAATGGTGTTGTATGGGGCTAATTTCAAACGCCTTCTCCCTGAGATCATGCTCCCCAGGTGCGTGGTGACCTTACTTGAGTACTTGGCTTTTCTGGTTCAGAACATGTGTGCTCAATCTAAGTGCTCAAATGTGAGGTTGCAAGTAGATGCTTGTTCTTTTTTTTCATAGAAACTCTTGGAATGGATGAATGCATATTATTTCTGAGCTTTCTAAACTCTAGGAACCACTGAGAATTTTGGCATTGCAAGAGAAATATAGTGTTGTGTTTATGCATCCTCATTTGGCAAGAGTTCATATTTTACTTACTACTAGTTGAATGCCCGTGCGTTGCCACGGGACTTAAAAACATGTATACATCGGTCATTCTTCTAATTTAGAAGTGCATGTCAAACATGATGGATATTAATCGATATAATAGCAACTACCAATTCTTTCTCCTGTTGCTTTCACTATCATGTCTCTTTTTTTAACGTGAAATTGTAAGAGAGATCCCTAATGTATATTTTACAAATTAGAAGTGTGTCCTTAACTTCCTATGCCATCGTCTCTTTCACTACCTTCCTTTCATCTAGAAAAAGCCCATGTATGATCACTTTGTTGAAGCAGGGTGAGTGTTGCCTCTGATATGCATGAACAGGTATGTCCATAAGTGACAGTCGCAGGTGCTTCTCCTGGTTGAGCCTCTATGGAAAAAGAGTGAGCGCAACACTGGATGAATACGTGCACACAGAATAGATTCTAAGCTCTCCACCATCATACTTGTATCCTTTCTTTAATAAAAAAATAGTAAGGATACACAAATATGATAAGGGCATGTTATTGGTCTACTAAATAGTAAATATGGTGTTCGAGATTGACCTAATTCACAACGGGCATCATTTCTTCAGGGAGAAGGCAAGGGTGCATATCTTGCTCCGTTATTCAAATATTCACAACTGAATGTTTTTTTGTGGACATCTTAATTAAAAATAGATTTTCTATCTTGCTATGCACGATCGATTTCAAAACGTATAGAGAGAGCTACTGAACATGATTGAAGCCGCAATACACGTGATGACCCCAAAATTGGAGCATACTACTCAGAAAAAGAGGCATATAGGAGTTTATCAACATCATGATGACCACAAAAATAGACTTATGTTTCTCATCTCTTCATGGAATTCTGTAATGTGTGGATCACTTCAAAATCGTAAATAACACGAAATAACTTTCAAACTATGAAGATAAATAAACACGACAATGTTCAGTTCTCTTTTATGTTGATCATTTTGTGTACGAGTATTCAGTTATCACTAGTAGAAAACAGGGAACTAGTCCCGGTTCCAGAGGGCCTTTAGACCCGGTTCTGAAACCGGGACAAAAGGGTCAGGACTAAAACCCAAAACCTTTAGTCCCGGTTTGCTTATGAACCGGGACAGAAGGGGCTCCACGTGGCCGCTGCGGGACGCCCAGGCAGGAGGACCTTTAGTCCCGGTTGATAAC
>NC_041393.1:726726286-726750627 GCF_002162155.2 Triticum dicoccoides | reverse complement strand
GGTTAATTTAGTGGTTTGATCATATTGTGTTAGCTAGCTAATAGAGAGAAAGTGACCTATCTTTCTCCGGGCTTGGTCGACGCTAGTTACTATACGTATAGAAAGAACATGACACGCTAGCTAGTAAGCAAATGAAGAAACCATTAATTACACAAGATCGTCATGAACATATACGTACAGAGAGAAGTGACCTCTCTTTCTCCGATATTGGTCAACAACAAGTTTTCATATATCTATCCGACGCTACTACATATATACAATATAACATCTCTTACAATCCCTAACATCTAAAATCCATGTCAACTTTCACATGGCATTCTCTGTCTTTATGTATGACGTGGTCAAGAAAGAATCCCGCCAATTCCTCTTGAATTGCTCGTATGCGATCATGTGGTAGGAGTTCATCTCGCATCTGCCATAACTAATTTAAAGAAGGGGGTCAATACATATATATGAATGAAACTCAACACAATTGATGGTAATAAAATAAATTTGTGAATATTGTTTACGTACTTTATATTGTTCGTCAGAGTAGCCCCGCTGAGAGGTCGAGTTTTAGATGAACTCGCAAACGTAGTATCCATATAAATTATTCTCGCCTTCCTGCCACAAGAATTTTACGAGAAATAGAGTTCAATCAAACTAATAATCAAGCATGGTAAGTGGTATTGATGAAATTAGAATCAATGAGAGATGCACGGAACTAACTAGTACTACTTACTTTGGAGTGTGTAAATCGCAACTCTCTCTGCAGACCCGGAACCATTCCGGTGGACTTTTTCCAAACCCCGCCAGGCAAAGGAAATGATTACTTGATATCAGCAAATGAACGAAAGTTGCCGATATGGTGCGATAATGATCGATTGAACTTACTTCGGGAGCATTGCAGTCATGTTCGCATAATCCTGGGATCTTTACGTCTCGAGTCTAAAACAGTTACTATTCCCCCATCAAGCTTAATCTCTAGCAGAATAAAGTGAAAACTGCGCACACATAACTCATCAATTGCATTACTATAACCTCGAGTAAGCGAAATCGAATATGCACAAGACAGTAACACTCAATTGAAGTCGTAAGGAAAGAGTATTTTAGCATAAATACTAAATGTATGGGATTGGTGATGCGTTCCATAATGCATATCTGCTTGTTATCATATATTACTATCTAAATGACACTAATACTACAAGTGTAACATGTTACCTTGGCCACGTGTTAAAATTCCTTACATGCTATTATATGTCAAGTAGAATATAGGTGAGGCACGTTAACTTATGCTAGTATTAGTGTCATTTACTCCATCCGTTCGGAATTACTTGTCTCGGAAATGAATGTATCTAGAACTAAAATATGTCTAGATACATCCATTTTTGCGACAAGTAATTCCGAACGGAGGGAGTAGATTGTAGAGCCAACCAGACCGTGATTTTTATGAGGAAACTCTTGAAGCGGGAAAACATCAACTCAAATTCATTGCTTCATTATGAATTTAGGTGAGACTACATAGGATATATGTAGTGCGTATTAAACAAGAGTCTGCGGAGAACAAGAAACCGAGTAGTACTCATATATGTCGACGCCAATGTGGTGCATATGATACAGTGTCGTTGTCCAACAAAGTAAAAGGATTCCTATCACGGTCCCACATATGGTGAGAGTCGGTAGACGCTCGTTGTAGACACCATTTCCTATCTCAGAAACGTTCCTCATTTAGCTAGGATTACCGTGTTGGTGTATAGCTTGTCGTATGACTACAAATGTTTTTTACTGGACACCAGCCTGTTTCCTTCGGGTGGCAGAGTGTTCCACTATGGCTTTTTTCCTTCTTTATTAATCTTGAATAATTCCTTACATGAAGTGGATCTTCTGTGTGTTATTTAGAAATATATGTTGTTCCTTTTCATGAAGAATGACACAGGATGGCAATTTCACAGGTACTTGGGTGTTGGCCTATGTCATCTGATGACCAAGTGTTTTCTTTTAGTGTCATTTGAATCTCTCGTGTATCTGATGACCAAGTTTTTCCCTGTACCAGATATCATCTCGAGGGGCAACATACCGACTTGTCTGAATGCTCATGTACTGCTATCAGTCTCTGAAGATGTGAATTCGGCTGCTAACAGTGGGATGATTGGGATGTACTGAAAGCCATAGTGTATGGAGGCTTAGTGGAGTATTCATGAAATTCTTTTCTTCACTTGCAGTGGACGTATTCTCATCTTGGGCATAGGCAACCTTATCGTAGGACTTCCTCTCATTTTCCACAATGTAACAAACTTCTCTCTCTCTCTCTCTCTCTCTCTCAGACTGAATTTTCACACTTCTTTTTACTGATCATTACACAAAACTCACCCCCCAAAACTCCGAAAATCTAACATATCCTTTCGTCATCGAAAACAGATCGCCGACCTGAGAGAGAGAGAGATATCCGAGACGTGGACGGGGACGGCAAGCAGGTCGGCCACTACTGGCTGCAGCTCGGGAGGCGGTAGAAATACTGGATTCGCATGGTCCTAGCCCTGCTCTCATACATGATCTTCGGGCTGTTGGGCCTCACTCGCTTGCATCGCCTGCTAGCGCTGGGAAAGGCACACGTCCATACAAGACCCAGGACATACTTCAAGACCCTGACCCTACGTCGCTGGTGTGCTCATCACGAGGCTTCTAGTGCACTACGGAATCATCAAGGAACAAGGCAGTTCGGCTGCTTCTGCTTCTCGCACGGTTGTCATCGGCGTTCGCTTATGCTGCTGATGCAGACACACGTGCATGGGCCTCATTCTTGAAAAGTATAAAACCTGCAGCATGCTCTGATGTTGTGAAGAAATGATGCAATTACTGGACCAAATAATTACTCCCTCCGTTCGGAATTACTTGTCCCGAAAATAAACGTATCTAGAAGCTTACAAAAAACCTCATAAAAGCCTTTTGGAGTGAGACTCTGAGAAATGATCATGAAGTTAATTTTCGAAACAACGATGCAAGCCCCTGAGATACAAGGCTCGGCATATTAAACTCTCCCTATACCTCCAGAAATCCTCGGTAGGAATTGCCCCTATGCATCCCAGCTGGCGGTAGACGGCAGGAGCATATGCTTAACCAAACATGCTTTCTTTTTCTCTTGTTTGTGGACGATATCCTGCTATGTTATATTCCTTGAAACAAATAAACCTTGATGTCGCTAAGGAAACTTTGAAACTCGATTTTTCTATGTGGATTGCTTGTGGAGTGCAGTATCTGAATTGAGGTTAATGTTACAAGTAGTGGTTGGAAAGGAAGAACGGAGTGTATGTACTGTAGTGTGCAGCTTGTGCTCTCTATGCTCTGTATTCTGAAGTGAGGTTTATATATGTAGCTGAGTTGTAAAGTTTACCTAGAGGAGGAGATCCCTTGATGATCTTGCCGTTAATTCGGTCTATCTCTTGGGCGCAGGGCATGCATTGCAAACTCTATGCTCCACTGACTTCATCTTTGACACAAATTGAAAAAAGAACGCCCGTGTCGTCCTCCTCCTGGGGCGACTCGGGCGGCTAGAAACCTAGCCGCCGCCGCCACCACAAACTCCCTCCTCCCCTCCCTTCGCCACCGCCGGAAGATGCCGGCCGGCTAAGCCCGGGGGCCGACGGCGGTGGCGGGGGATCTCCTCTCTCGCGCGTCTTCGGGGTGGGGAGGACCCCAAGGCGTGTGGTGGCGCGACCGATCTGGGATCTGCGGCGCGGCGGATGGTGGCAGGCGGCGGGAGGCCGGCCCGTCCTCGGACGGCGACGGCTTGGCGCGGCGGAGGCCAGGGCTGCGGGCGCTGCGGATGGCCCTTCGGGCGGCGGCGGCGACTGCGGTTGACGGCGGCCGGCTTGGCTGCGGCGGCGTGCATGCTGCCTTCAGATCGGCGACGGCGGCGTGGAGGGCCTGGTGGTCTCGTCGGCGGCACCTCCGATCAGATCTGTTCTGACCAGTGCAGCCGGCGGTGGTGGTCATCTCTTCCGTCAGAGGTGGTCGGCCTGAGGCTGGGTGTTTGGATCTCGGGATCCGTCATCTCGCACCAGCTGCGAGTCGGGGAGACGTAGTTGCCGATGAAAACCGAGCCGACGGCGGGCGATGGCGGCGTTCCACGTCGTTACCTTGATGAAGGCATCGTCATGTGACTACCGTCGACCCACTCGTATTGCTCCGGGGGAAACCCTAGGATCTGGTGTTCCAGACCGGACGATGGCGGCATTGCGGTGTCGTTTCTCTCTTGGGAGCGTCGTTTCGTGGAGCAGCGCTGGAAGTCAGAGGCAGGAGGTGAAGCGGCTTCGTCTTGCATGGAGCTTCGGTGGAGATGTCAAGTCATGCCTGACCGACAGGTGCTATGCTTGGTCATGCCTGGTCGGCAGGTGCTACGCACGACAAATCCTCCAAGGGCTTCAAGTTGTGTTGGCTGGTGGTACGTGGCAGCATGGCGCTTAGGTGTATCAGTGTCGACCGCGACGTGTACAGCTGTTTGCGCGCAGGGAGGAGGTGACGTTGGGCGCCGTGGTGGCGTCGACGATAGCTGGACCGAGCAAGGTTGATGCATCAGTACAGTTCTGAAGATGGAGCGGTGGCAGTTGGCGGCGGCGGCCTCTGAGAGCACGCCGGACCAGTGTGTGCCCCAGACCCGGCAAGTGGCTAGGTTGGGGTCTCAGGTCTTAGATGTTAGGCTTGGCTGCGATGTCTGTTTGGTATTAGGTCCAGGCTATCTGCGCCCCTTCGTCACCTGGATAGGTGTAGCGACAGTTTGCTGCTTAGATGGCGGCTTTAGTCTTACTGTTGTATGACTTTGTAAGGTCTTATGAGAATAATTAATAAAGTGGCCGTATGCATCGCCCAGATGCAGAGGCCGGGGGTCATCCTCCTTTTCTAAAAAAAAAACTGACTTCATCTTTGTGGACCCCGGACTCGACTCTGGTCATCAGCGAGCTTTGAGAAGGCGGAAGGCGGTGGAGAAGATGGACAATACAAACTGCAATTGTGCCTGCCTGTAGCTCTGCTTTGCTCTGCTTTCTGAAGTCTGAATATTTGCCTGTAATAGCTCCCTCTGTGTTTTGCTCTGTTTTCTAGACGGTATAGCTTGTGGTTTGAGGCGTGAGGTCGACTCGACTTGGGGCCTGACAAACAATCTTTCTCCTTCTGTCCACTAATGGTGAACGGAGATGCTGCCTGCCTCCTCATGCTAATGGCGGCTGGTACTCCATGTACGGCATCAAAAACCCTAGCTAATGGTGTATCACACGATCAGGACGCGACGATTCCACTCCAGCTCTCGCCAGGCAAACCCCACCGCCACGGCCGCCTCTCCGTCACCTCTCACCGCCTCCAGCTTGATCGATCGTCAACACTAGGTACTGATTGCTTGACTGCTTGACAATCACACACCAATCCAATCCGATCAATCTTGTAAGGGAAAGATCTGTGTAGTTGGTTTCTAAAATTTACTGGAGAGGTAGGAAATATGATGCCTATCATAGTTGCTGCTTTAGTTTGGAGTATATGGATGGATAGCTAGAAAACATGTTTCCTACTGCTAATGGCTTTTCAACTGTCATGTTCGTCTGAACTGGTCTACAGAAACGAGGCCTACAAAACAAACATCATGTGCGCTTGGAAAGTGGAAAGAAGCGGTTGGTGCCTGGGCTTGGTTTAATCTTACTCGGGACGGGAGGGACTGTGGTTTGGTTTGCTTGCTTTGAGTCATTCAGTGTCAGGTTTACTCTCCTGAAGATGATGAAATGCTTCTGATAAGTTTGTCCTGAATGCACATGTTCGGCTGAATAAATAAATAAACAGTAGCAATTGCCTCTATGCATCCCTGCTGTCTGTAGTCGGCAGGAGCATATGCTTAACCAGACTCGGTGGCTTTTCTGTCTCTGTCATTTGTCGCCCCGAGTGCCATCGTTGCTGTGGACGATATCCAGCTCTGTTAATCCTTCAAACAAATAAGAGTCGTTGGATGTTGCCAAGGAAACTTTGAAACTCAAGGTTTATTTCTAGTATGTGTCTTGCTTGTGGTTGTGGAGTAGAGTATCTTACCTGAGGTTAATGTTAACATAAGGGGCTGGGATGGTACCAGAACAGACTGTGGCTAGGTTGTGCAGTGCTGTAGAAGCTGAGGAGCGCTTGTGCCTTGTCTGCTCTGTTTCTGAAGCGTGGTGATGAGTGCACACTCATGGTCTATATATATGCCGGTGACCCCTTGATGATATATGCCGTCAATTCATTTTGTCTCTTGAGCCCAGGTCCTCCAGCCTCCAATTATCAGCCAAGGATGACGGCAGAAGGCAGTGGACAAAGATGGACAATCAGAACTGATACATATATAGATACAGAATGCAATTGTGCTTTCCTGTAGCACTGCTCTCTAAACTCTGAATACTTGTGTGTCGCAAGCCCTGCTTTTGCTCTGCTTTCTCAACTCTACTTTGCATGTAGCTAAGCCTCCTCTACTCGATCCTCTATTTGCTCTCTTTTCTCAACTCTGAATATTTGCCTGTCGCTTCCTCTGTTTTTGCTGTGGATATTTGTCTTTAGCTTGAGGTTTCATGCGTCAGGTTGACTCGACTTGGGGCCTGATCTTCCTCCTTCCGACCACGGGACCAACCGAGACGTTGCCTGCCTCCTCACGTTAAGGCTCCGTTTGGTTTGGAGGCAGAAAAAATGAAGAAATAAGTAACTGCACAGGAATAGAGTCGAGTGACTAGAGCGAGCCTATGGAGCCTTGTGACCTGTTCGGTGTGCAGGAAATGGAGCCCTTGGAGTACGATGAAGAGATGGGCGTTCTCACAGCTGATTAGAGTTTTTTATTGTCTCCAGACGTGATGACCTCCCATGCAGCCATTGTTTATTCGGCTGGACCGCACTATAGCAAGAGCTTAGCCTCGCGTCTCGGTCAGAACATGAGGTTCCGGTGGATTTTTCGTTTCGTGTGAAAAGTACAGGTTCACGTGACTTTCCACTGGAACAGAATACCATATTCCTGTGAAACGAACGCACTGCAGGTAGAAGTTACTAAGGAAACTGATCCTTCAAAAGTTCCTGTGAGATTCCTACGTACCGAACGGAGCCTAATGGAGGCTGCTAGATATCCTCTCTTTCTTTTTGTTAGAAGGGAGAATACACACTAGACTGTGTGATATTTAGATACAGCGCCGAATCGACGTCATCGGGAACCATAGCTAGGTACAAACCCAACACTTAAAGAGGTAACTCAAGGGGTTCATCGAGGGAGGCAGCAATTTGACAACACATGCAATATCACTCAATCTCAGTGGCGAGCAGTCTCAAGACTTGCTGAATTTCTCCGTGGAAACCGGCAAATCCCGCTATCTTATTCTTAGGTCACTCAAGATGCAAGGGGACAACATGTTCGGCCTGCCTCCCTTGGTTATCATTTTAGCTGGTCTCAATAAGTTGCGTCTTTCATTCCCCTCATCAGCTGAGCAGTGCATTATTGCTGCCTTGAGCGAACTGTGCAGCCTGAAGCTGACTGCAAGTCTGCAACTCAACTGGACAAGCACGTCATCGGACAAGGTGCATTCAGAATCCTGCAACACCTATGCACCACTGTGTAGAAGTGGTGACTCACTGAGTTGGGCATCGAGTAAATAGCATAAAACTACTACTCCCTTCGTTTTTAAATATAAGTCCTTTTAGAGAATCCACTATGAACTACATACGGAACAAAATGGGCGAATCTACATTCTAAAATATGTCTACATACATCCGTATGTAGTTTGTAGTGAAATCTCTAAAACAAACTTATATTTAGGAACGGAGGAAGTACTTTACAGGCTAGGGCTTCAAAAAACTACCGAATTTTATTTTTCGCTGATAACTACCAAGTCAGGGGATGACTGTTTCAAAAAACTCTAACTGTCCAGTGCTTTATTATTGATTGTGATTATGACAGTTGGGGCCTGCATGTAGAAAAACTGATTGTTTGACTGTTTGTTTGACCGTTAAATGACATCTAGGGCCCATATGTCAGTGTCCCTGCAAACTTAAAAAAGCAATCATGTCCTCCAAACAAATTGAAAAAAGCCATCGGGTTCCTCCCGTGCTCAAGATCCCGCAGGAGCGCACCCGCCGCTGTGCTCGCCGCTGAGCTCCCTCCCGTCGCGGCGTCCGGTGCGCATAGTCGCGGAGCTCCCTTCCAGCGCCGCCGCACAGCTCCCTCTCGTCCTCCGTCGCCCGCCAGTGCGCTCCGCTGCAGAGCTCCCTCCCCGCGTGCATGCCGGCTGCCGCCTCCACCTGCCGGCGAGCTGCGCCTGCAGCCGCCATGATCTCCCCTCCGCGCGTCCTCTCCCTCTTTCCAGGGCGCGGCGGCCCAAGCCCCTGGCCATGGCGCTCGGCTGGCGGCAGCCCATGCCCCTGGGCGCGGCGGCCGGAGTCCCTGCCCCCTGGCCATGGCGCGTGGTTGGTGGCGGCCCGTGCTCTTAGGTGCCGGCTGCTCTTTGCGCGGCGCTCCTTCCGGGAGTCAGCCCTGGCTTGGCGTGTGGCGGGGTGGCGGAGGTGGTGGAGATCGGGCCTTGGTCGGGAGGGGATGGGAGAGAAGAAAAAGATAAGAGGAAGAAGAAGGATCTGACATGTGGGTCCCATATGTAAGATAACGGTCAAAAAAAACAGTCAAACAAACAGAATGTTTACGAGTGGGTCTGACCCATCAGAATACGGTTTAAACTGCTAGTGACGAGCATTTTGAGTTTTTTGAAACAACCAACCCCTGACTTGGTAGTTATCAGCGAAAAAAATATTTCACAGTTTTTTGGAACCCTAGCCTGTAAAGTAATAGTTTTATGCTATTTATTCCTGCGCATACAGGGGAAGCTCTGCCGTGCCTCAAGTTGCTCCGTCTGCTACGTAAAAATCTAGATGGCTTTTCCTGCACATCGGGGACCGACGGCCGCCGAACGGCAATTTTGCTTCAGCTCAAACTGAACACCCATACCGGCCAACAGTACACGGGGTGGAGTCTTATACGCGAGCGCGCCCACATGCCGCCGCGCTTCACCACTCCTCTACGTGCGTGCATGATCCACATGCCCCACGTCGCGCTCTGACGCGATCAGCGCGGCCAGGCTGCAACAGATCGTCACGCACACCTCCCCGCTACTTGCACCAATCGACTGGGCGTACACTTTCGCGTCGGGTGCACATACACGCACGCACACCCGTGCACCATGCACACACGCCCATGTCCACCACGGAGCAGACCTGGCGCGCCGACGCCGGTCACCACCATATGGGCATGGATTATCTGCGCCAATACTTAATACACCCGTCATTTGTAATAATACAGTGCCAATATATAGGTAGTCAAGACATGGAGCATGCACATGTTCAAATTATTGACAAAAATAAAACGAGAGATATGGCATCAAACAAGTGATGAGAAGAACGCTACAAGAAATCAACAACATGAACCATCGCCCTTGACAACACGTGAAGGGTGAGAGAGAGAGGCTATTCAAAAGAAATGCCTAAAGGAAGAGAACGAGAGGGCAAAACACAGATGCATGCTGCCGGTGCCGGATCCAAACTTTGAACTCCAGATCATGGGTTTCACTTCCAAGATCAATTTCGAGAAACCATTCCGCCAAGATACTGCCAGAGAGTGCAAGGGCCGGTCTAGAGAGAAGGAGAGAGAGGTAGTATCGTGATGAACTCCATTGTTTTTTTTTCTCATGTGCATGTCACTTGATGTGGTGAGAGAAAAGCATACATATGGGAGCGCTGACGTCATTTTGTCCTAGGTGTTCCATGTGCATCCCCAGGGTGAGTGCGCATAAGAGCATCTCCAGCCGCGCCCTCAGAATGGCCTTTCCAGACGATTTTTTCGCGCCGGCGCCGAAAAAACGGCTCAGTCACACCCCCAAAGGATCATTTTTCGCCGGCTCGGACCGAGATTGGCGCCGGTGGACCCAGACCGAACCCGGCGCGCTGGGGGGCGCTTGGGGGCGCCGGCCGAAACGTTTTTGGCGTGAAAACCGGCGGGCCCTCCTTGGCAGCGACTCGACTCTTCTCGCCACATCGTCGTCCTCATCGCCTCGGTTCCCGCGGCAAATCAATGCCAAAGCTGCCCCGCGCTGCCGCGCCGGTCAGCCTCCTCCATTGATGCCTCACGAGCGGCGCAGTAAAGACCGCACGACGCGCGTCTCTTGGCCGCCACGCGTACGCACGGAGGCCATGCGTACGCGCGACGCCTCCGATTATATAAGACGCCCCCAGCGCGCCGGTGAATGCACAGACAATGCATCGCCGCTCCTTCCCCGGTCCTCCCTCTCCCCTCGCCGTCTCCATAGCCATGGCCGAGCGTTTCCCAGGCGACGGCGCGGCCGCGAACGGCTTCGGCCGCCGCCACCTTCACGAGGACAAAGCTCGACTCCTCTTTGAGGCCGAGTACCCGGTCCCGCCGGACAAGCGGGTGCCCGGGGCGTGGAGGATCAGCGCCGGAGGGGTCCCGGTGCCACCACCGCCCATCGGGGTGGCGCGGCGCGCGGAGATCGCGCGCATCCGCTCCTCTCCGCCGCAGGCTGCGAGGGAAGGGTCACGGTACGTTCCCGGCAGCCCGGTATGGGAGCCGTACTTCCGTCGCCGCCACGCCAAGCAGCTCGAGGCCCCCAACGGTGTCGTGCCCTCCGGGAGGCTCAACTCCGAAGGCCGCCGCTGATGGTGGGGCGTGCCCGGACGCACACTGGAGTCCGTCCTCGAGTACATCGAGGGCGACAACACGCCCAGGCTGGAGTACCCCGCTCCACCGTCCTTCTCTCACCGGCGTGGAAGCTCTTGGACGCCGAGGCAGGGGGCATCCTCTTCCTCGTCCGGCCGCTTGACCGGCTCCCCTTGCCTCCCCCCTCCCCATCAAGCCGGAGCCCCAGGACACGCCGGTCAGCCAGCGCACCCGCAGCTCCGGCATCCGCACCGCCGACCCCTTCCCCGCCTCTGGACGCCTCGTCCTCGTCAGGACGAAGCCGGAGCCCGGCCTCCCTGCGGAGTACGAGGCCATAGCTCGGCGTGGCTTCTCCGACGAGGAGGCCCTAAAGTGGGCGCGGGACGACTACCTACGCGACGAGATGGTCCGGCAGCGCCGAGCCCTGGAGGAGATAGCCGCCCGCAGGCATGGGCGCGAGGACGAGCACGGCGTGGTGATCCTCGACAGCGACGAGGACGAGGACGCTCCCGGACCGTCCAACCCGCCGCGCCAACCTGGGGAGGGGTGCAGCAGGGACGGCGGCCGTGGAGGAGGCGATGACGACGACAACGACGACAGCGGCGACTACACGCAGTTCTACAACCGCCTCGGCATGTAGAGCTTCAAGGGCGGCGGGCGGCGAGGCGGCGGCGGGTCTAGTAGCGTTTTTTTCTTTTGTGTAAAATATTTTAAATATGTATGAACTCGTTGAAGTTTGGATGAATTTAGCCGTGTTTTAAACAAACTCGTCGAACTTTTTCTTTTTTTTAAACAATTTGACGCGCCTGGGGCCGGCGACTGGGGGCCAACTCGCCCCAGGCCCGTTTTTGCGCCGGCTCGCCCTTGGACAGTGATTTTAGGCGTTTCCTGGGGGGCCAACGGCTGGAAATGCTCTAAGGCAGGACTCTGTCGAAGTTCACTCGCAAGAGTCTCCTCGAAAGTACGTGTCTTCAGTAATAATCAAGGCACGTACGCATATTATAATTATCAATATAATACTAAAGACTAAGAGCAACTTGAACGGGTGACCCAAATGGACATCAATTTTATCTACTTTTTATCTGTTTGAATCACCTGTCCGCTTGTTCGCATCCGCTCTTTCATTTGGGTCGGCATGTGTGCCCAATGGGACGCGAGCTCGTACTAGGGACGCCTCCGTGCCCGGCGGGCGCGACCACCTGCTCGAGCAGCTCCGGCCGAGCGCGAGGCGAAGCCGGCGGTCGAGCTACAGAGTGGAGGCGATCGGGCGCGCGAGCTCCAACGCGGACACGCGCGAGCAGGGCAGCATGGCGGGTGTGTGAGACAAGGCAGGGCGAGCGCGGCAGGCATGGCGGCCGGGCGCGGAGAGCTCCAACGCTGAGGCGCGCGAGCGGGGATGGTAGGCCGGCCGCGCCAGCATGGCGGGGCTGGGCGTGGCGAGCTCCAACGCGAAGACTTGGCTTGAACGCACGCCCCGACCACGCGCACGCAGAGCTGGAGCAGCTTCATGTCAACAGGCTCGGTGCGCAGCTTCATGTTAAGGAGCTCCTGTACGCGCATGTACGTCTCACCTTGCTTGCCTTTTCTGCTCAGGGTCGTGCTCCAGCAGTGCCTGTCCCACGCACGCGCACCCGTCGGCGATCAATCAGAAACAAGACCACATACGGCCAGCGGCGCGTCGGACGCGAGCAAGAAGAAAACTCCTGGCTCACCTGGTGGACGACCTCCTCGTCGGGACAACCACGACGTTGCCGCTGGATCCGCGCCACTGCGTCGCTGGCCTCCACGACCCACCCGAACTCCGGCAGGGCCGTTGGAGGGCGCGCCGCCACGCTGCTGGAGGTCGGCGGCGGCGGGAGCACAGCCGCGCCACTGGTGGCCGCCGGAGCCGGGCCGTGTGCTGGCCCTTCCTCGTTGGCCTGTGGCTGCCTCGTGTTCCGGCTGGGTGGGTGGGTGGTCGTGGTGGGCCAGGAAGAGAAAGGAGGAGAGAGACGGGATGGGATAGATGGGTGGATGGCAAGTGGGCCAGCTGGCACATGCAGCCGGACTGAGGGGGGGTGAAGAGGGTTCCGGTGAAGAGGGCACAAAGAAAGTTCGCTTTGTGTCCGCTTTTGACTCAAATTTTTTCAGATTTGAGTCCAAAATGGGTTTGAGCGGACACCAAATGGATAGTAGGCGGACGCCGTGTTCATTTGGGTTGCCTCGTTGAACTGAGTTTTATGTCCAGATAACCCAATTGAACAAAATGAATCGCCCATTGAAGTTGCTCTAAGGGTCCTTTCGGCAACCCGCCGACTCCTAAACATACGAGAAGCTGCGGGGTGAAGGGACTGCAGCTCTGTGCTTTTTAACTGCAGCTCCGTCAGTCCTGGAGCGGAGCTGCGGAGTGAAGGGACTCCGAACGAACAGGGCGTAAGTATAACTCTTTTAAATGAAATAATTAAAAAGTACAACTCTTTCAAATGAAGAGCAGATAAGAATCCAATAATCTTGTCTAATCAGATTCCAGTGTTTGGAACTACTCCTATGCAGTGTGAGTAGGAGAGGCCAAGGTAATTAACAAGAGAAATCAGCGTGAGCACCGAGGCAATCGACAAAAGCGCTTAGCGTCCGAGGAATTAACAAAAAAAAAAGGAGGCAGGCACGAGCACGACAGTAGAGGCACAGCCAGTGCGATGCATGTGATGTGACAATGCACGGAGATGAACCACAAGACGAGGATAGAATAGATACACAGAGTCTCCATCTGCTTCCGCTCTCCTCTCGCCACAACGCTACTAGCCACACTCTACTTCGGATGAGGCCACCGGGCATGTATGACCGGCTGCCTGGCAAGGAGGAGCTGCAGCCGGAGGTGGTTCTCTACATGGCGTCAGCTTCAGAGCACGCACCTCCGCCGATCTCTACGCCTTGCGCGCCCTGCTGCGGGGCTACGACCTGACCATGGACGAGCGCGGCGTGTTCACGAGCTAACAAAGCGCACCGCTGCGAGCTCAACTCGTTAGAGCATCTTCAGCCGTTGAGCCCCCGAGGAGGCATTTTTTCCGCCGCTTGGGGGGCTGCCGGCGGAATTTTTGGCCTGGGGGTGAAAAAGTTTTCAGCCGTGTCCACCCCCAAGCCGTGCCCAGGCCGCGCCCGCCCCAGGCCACGGCCGGCCCGGCCTCGCCGCCGAGCTCGAGCAGAGCAGCATGAGCGCGAGCGCGAGCCGGCTGAGCAGAGGAGCCACAGCTTCACCGGCGCCGTCTCCGTCCTCCCCTCCGTCTCCGACGCCGTCTCATCCGCGCAGGAGCCCGACGTCTGCATCCTCACCTGGAACCCCACGACGGGGTAGCCGGTGAACAGCTGCCTGTCTTCTCCGCAGCCGCGCGCTCGCAGGCCGCGCTCTCCCGCGGCCGCGCTCGCCGCCCAGGCCGCGCTCACGGGTGCCCTCCTTCCGCGATAACTGTGAGTTCTCCCATGGCGTGTTCGAGAGCTGGCTGCACCCGACACAGTACAGTACCGCACCAGGCTCTGCAAGGAGGGAGCTGCTTGCGCCCGCCGCATCTGCTTCTTCGCGCACGATGAAGATGAGCTCCGCCATGTGCCTCACAACAGTGGGGCTGGTCTGCTATCACCCCGTGCAACTTCATACATCGACATGACTGCCGCCGCTGCACTTGGGCTCCTTCCTGGATCTCGGCGGCCGGCTCGTGGCCGAGCCCCGCCTTCGTCTGCAAAGCCTGCAGGACGGTCCCTGCCCAAGTGCAGCGAGTCCCCGCAACAACAAGATGCTGGATCCTGTAAGTGGCATTATTGAGGAGGAGGAGAGGGTTGTCCTTTTTTATCCAACCCAACTACCCAAGGTGAGTAGGTGACACTTCGTTTCTCTCCTTCTATAATTCATATCCCTCTACTACTATAGCTCCTACAAAAAGAAAAGAAAAACCCCAAGACTGAACATGCTTTCCTTTTCCTTTCCTTTTCTTGATGCTCACCTAACTCGATCGTGTTCAGTTAGGCCTTTTGGAGGCCGAGCTCCACGGAGCTGGTTTTCAAAATACGAATTTCCACTGTTAAAAATAGTTTGAAAATTTTTATATACACTCTCACACATGTGTATTGCGTATGTGCAAAAATTCTTAACCATATACTTTCACACGTGGTGTACAAAAAAAACAATAATATATTTCTAGAATGGGCCGATTTTTTTTGTTGTTGGGCCGGAAATTTTCTTTTTCGTACAGCCTACCAATCACAAGAAAATCAAATGATTTTTTCACACGTGCGTGCGAAAATCATATAAGTTTCCTTGGAACTTTTTTCCATTTTTTTGAAACTTTTAAAAATGACTTTTGAACTTTTTTTTTCAAAATACGAGCTCCCTGGAGCTCGTCCTCCGTTGACAATTTCCAGATCGTGTTGCGCTATAGAGGGGAAAACATTGCTGCTGTTATTATGTTAGCTAAACACTGCTGCTGCTGTTATTTTCTTCAGATAGCAAAATAAACGGCCAGGACATGACCTTGTACATGACTTAGTCAAGCTGATTTCATATGTTAGTTAGTTAGCTGATGAATAGGCGCAGCCTTGATCTGGTCATGGGATGGCATGACACGGTGATGGCGGCAAGTGCGCACACCTTGCCCCGGCTGCTGGCAGAGGCAACCATTGCGTGTAGGTGGCTGGGAGGAGAGGCCCGGCGACTAGGGGCAGCGGTGGAGGAGTCCCGACGACAAGGAGGCCGCGGCAGAAGAGGGCCCCACCAGAGGAGGGTCCGACCTAGGGTTCGGCCGGGGGGCACTGCAGAGGAGAGGCGGTGATGACGAGAGCGCGCGGACGCGGCATAGGAGAACAGCCGTGGCGGCAAGCGTGGCACGGGGGTGGAGGAGGGGCGCGGTGGTGACGAGGAACGGGGTTGTGGGCGAGAGCGGTGGAGAGACTTGAAATTTGCATTTTTGGGAGAGGGTAGGGTTGTTTTGGATGGAGACAGCCGGGGGATAACTGCAACTTCGATAGTGGAGGGGGCTACCTGTGACGGGCGTGCTTAACTACCCGCCACCGCAATATGCTGTCAATAGTGGCCCTCGTGAAAGGTCAACTTAGGATGGTCAGTAGAGCCAGCCCGCCACTGCAAAAGCACGTATCTGTGGCGGGTGCTCGTGCTCGCCCGCCACAGGTGAGTTATACAAAAAAAATTACGAAGGGACCGTATGTGTGGCGGGCATCCAAAAGCACCCGCAACTGCTTCTGCACAACTTGTGGCGGACGCACCATGGCACCCGCCATAGCTAACTTTTCCAAAGTAACTGTTGTGGGTGCCCTGCCCTGCCCGCCGCTAATATGTGATCACCTATAAGCCCTTTCCCATTAGTGTCTTCATCGTAATGGAAACACAACACCCCAGGGGAAGCGAAAGAAGTTCATGTGGCTGACTTTGCGCCTTTTGCACCCGGAGGAGTCTGGTGGTGAGGCTTGAATGGTTTCTTCCTCAGGCTTCTGAGGACCTTTCCAGTTGTTCTTCCTCTTGGAAGAATCGACATGAAAAGCTTCATCCTTGGCTTGCTTCATAATTCTCTCCTCTTCCTGGACAACCTTTAATTTGCCGTTATCTCTGCAAGTGTCCATTTTTTAAGAGAACTTTAGTTGATCGTAAACTGATCAAACTGGCCAGGGAACTTTACTTAATTCACACTTGAAAGCTTTGAGCTTTGAAGAGGCATTCACCTTCCTCGGAATATGCCCTCTCACATTCCCATCCATATTATATTTCTCAATAAGCTTCGCAAAAAGTTTAGAATGGAGAATCTTTCTGAAAACAACTTTGGAAATGCAAACATTTTTCGAATGCATGAACAATTTTTTAGAACATTTTGGTGAAAAGTTTGAACATATTTTTCAAAATGCGAACAATTTTTTAAACTTGGAACATTTTTTAAATGCAATTTTTTTGAATATTTTCTATATATTTATAAAATTTCAAAAATGAAAAGCGAAGGAAAGGGAAAAAAAGAACAGAAAAACTAAAAAAGATGAAAATAAAACTTGAAAAAAAAACAGAAAAGGAAAACAATGAAAATATAGAGAAGACAGCTTGTAAGAAGAGTGCGTGGGCTGGGAGTGTAAGGAATGTGGTCCTTAGTGGGCTGACATTGTTATGGCATCTGGGCCGTGGGCCAGTTCGAGCAGACAGCTTGTAAGAAGCGTGCGTGGGAAGACGACCTGGAAAGCTGGAACGCAAAGTCATGGTGTACACACGACGAGTCAGCGATTGGAATGATCCATTTCTACGCGTATTTGTGATGGAATCCCAATTTGCTTCCTTAACCCCACTTCCGCTCCCACTTGCTCTCTTCCCTTCCCTTCCCTTCCCTTCCCTTGTGTATCGATCGGACACTCCGGCGCCGGCAGCGCCTCGTTCGCGCGCGTCCTCTCCTCTTCGTCGGAACAGCGACGGTAGGGGTGCGCAGCGTCGTCAGCTGAGGTACTCAACCTCTTCTTTATCTTTTTATTACTAATAAAGTGCACTGCACAAAATGGGTCTTGGGATTCAACACGCTAGGGTTTAGGATTTGGGGATTTCTTCTCCGACTGGGAATTTTGCAAAATTAGGATTATCAGGGTTTGCAGGGATCGATTAACCCCTCTTATTTTGCTTATCCTAACAACCTTATCCGTCTCCTCTGTTTGTCTCTCTGCAAAGGGGGAATTTCCACGGTGATTTTGTAGACCGGCCGATCGATCAATCGGTTGCACTCATGCGGAGGAAGAGATGGCCGATCCGTTCAGCCTCTTTAAGGAGTTCCTGGGGTTTGGGTTCAAGATCAAGGGTGCGCTGGACAAGGCCAAACACAACGTGGAGGAGTGCCGCAAGATCGACAACCTCCTGCTCATCCTGAGGGCCATCGCCAAGAACCTGCAGGGTTCGCCCAAGATCATGGAGGACCACTTGATGAGGGACACGGCCAAGGGCCTAGAGAAGGCCCTGCAGCGCGCGTCCGAGTTTGTCGCCGAGTGCAAGCGCAAGGGGGTCCTGCGCCGTGCTTTCAACGCCACCGACATCGCCGAGAAGCTGGGCGGGGTCTGCCTCGATGTGCTGCTCAACATGAACGCCCTACTGCTTGCCAACGGTGCCTTGAACAACTCGGAGCTGGCCGAGCTTAAGGAAATTGTGGCTCAGCTCCGCGCCGACGGTGCCTTGAACAATTTGCTGTTGACCAAGATTCTGCAGATTCTTGCTGATTTGCCACAAGAGGTATCGTCGTTGCTTTACCTTGACACAGCACAACATCTTTATGTATGTATGTATGTATGCATGTCACACTAGGCCTAGCTAGTGCCTCACTGATTATGCAGGATGATACCAAAATCTATTTGTTTTGTTGTTAAATACAAATCAGTGCTCTAGATAAATACCACATTGTTTTATGTAAGCTTATCAGTTGTAATACTGTATATGAATTTGTTTAATTTTCTTTCCTATTTCAGGTGGAAAAATTGGTGAAGGACAACCAGATAAGTTCTAAAATTAAAGACAAAAGGGAGACAAAGAAAACAGCTGTAGCTAGTTCCCAAAACAAAAACAAAGGGGAGGCAAAGGAAACAGATGTTGCCAGGTAAGGTACCTGCACAAGTACGCTCAATTAGCCTGCCATAGAGCTATCCAAATGTATATGTCCCTTTTATCTATCTTGTGGATTAGTATGCTCAGTTACTTGGCCTGCTCTATGCATTATCCAAACATGCCTCTTTTATCTATTTTACGAATTTTGTTGGTTATAAATGTCGATGAGTTAACCTCCTATACCTTTACTTGTTGGTAAAGCATTTGATTTTGTTGCACGAAACTTGCAGGCCGAAAGGGAAGATTCAGAAAAACAAGAAACTAGGGGGTAGCACGGTGGTGCCAGATACTTCCTTACCAGATGGTAACGCCGCATCTTCCATGTTACCCCGACCATTACTTGCATCATGCTGTTTAATAAGAATGTATGAAATCAAACTTAAAAAGGGTCTTTTACAGTACCACTAGTACACATATGTGCTCTTACAGATATCACAGGTGTAATCTAAACTGTGACATGTATTTATTGTTCTTCTGGCAGGCTTAGATGAGTCCGCTTCAGCGGCCAGGGTGGTTGGACAAGGCTCTAGTACTGGTATTATCAATAAGGTATTTCAAATGCTTAAGTTTCATTTAAATCATTGTCATAGTTGGGCAACCCGATTTCATATAAAAGGATGCCTCAAGCTATAATAACTGAGCTATATAAGTAATTAAGCTGAACTTCTATAACAGTAATTTCTTGTCAAGCAGAAAAGTTGTTTGTTTTTTTGAGATGTTACATTGTGTCTTGATGATCTTCATTCTTTCCTTTTTTTCTGTGATGAGAATTGGTGATCTTCATTTGTTATGTAGGCAAGGAGCTCTATCTCCAAGTCGGTGGACAAGGCACAGTCAGTGGGAGTTTCTGCAGCACCATTCCATCCGCAGAAAATAATCAGCATATCCAAGGAACCCGGAGAGACAGGCGGATATAAGGTACCTTTTGTTGCATCCAAACATGCATTCCAGAGAAATTGCAGCATACTGAAGTCGATAGTGAAATCTAAGTTGTTTGAAACAGAGGGACACCACGCCAATTGTTATACATGGCACGTCAAGGTACCATTTGTGAGTTGATTATTTGTGGCTGTTGCTTGCAGATAGACACCTGTTCCTCTGAGACTAGCAAGCTTCTTGAGGTCTACCCGCAGCGGCTTCTCTTCCCCAAGGAGCCAAAAAACAAGGAAACTACTGGATCTGGATGCCCAGTGACCCTAACCAACAGGACAAACCGTTACGTTTGCATCTGGATTAAACCAATAAATGGGCAATTTACAAAATCAGAGATAATGAAGCCCCATTCGACTTTGGTTGTGTATGCGACAATGAATATGCATGCACAACCTCCCAAAGACACGGTCAAGTTTGAGGTGCTCATGATTATCGTAGAGTCGAAGCAAGACTACGGAAAATTGGAGTCATCCATTTCTGGCAAGCTGAAAATGGACAGTGGCTTTATGAAGCATGTTAAGAAGCTTAAGGCAGAGGTGTATCGGGCAATGCTGACACCTATCACTTGTGATCTCGCAAGCTGCCAGGTGATTATAATGTTGACATGCATGATTCAAGCTACCCATGCCCGTATGTATCCTATTAAGACTTGGGATATATATTCCATGTTCCTTCCAAAATCCCTGTGTTCCAGTCAAAACAGCACTCTTCAATCGATGGGCCTTAGATATTTTTTTAACGTTTTGTACTCCCTCCGTTCCCAAATATAAGTCTTTTTAGAGATTCCAACAAGTGACTACATACGAAGCAAAATGAGTGAACCTACACTCTAAAATATGTCTACATACATCCGTATGTTGTAGTCCATTTGCAATGTCTTAAAAGACTTATATTTAGGAACGGAGGGAGTAGAATGTAGTAGATTGATCATTTAATTTCCTGCAGTGGTTAATTCTCTTAACAATTTGCATTATATTAACTTGTTTTACCAGATCATATCAAGATCAATAAAGAGAATGACCCTGGTGACATCCATTGATGCGCACCCCACTAAGCCATGGTGAGTCATATTTATAGAATTATAGCCCATCCAGTGACGCAACTCTTATATTAGTTATTCCAATATTTCCTCTTATTTGCACCATAATATGCATCATAGGATTGTGACGGGTCATGAGGGAGGGGATTTTTCCATTTGGGACTACCAGAAGCAGGTATCATTACTGCTACTTTATAGCCAGCGTGTGGTTGCTAATGCAGTGAAAATTAAGTTGGTGAAACTTAATCTGCTGATTGTGTGGCAGGAAACTGTGATGAAGTTGCAGGTCAATGAGGTGCCAGACAAGGGTGCATGGCAGCGACCTGCCTTTTTTCAACTCATCAAAGAGAGGTCTGTCCAAGATTCGGTTTTTTCAGTCAAATTTACCGCCGAAGGGAAACGGTTGGTAGTGGGGGATGGTCGCGGATACATCTATGTCTATGATTCCACCAACACTAAGCTGCAGGAGGTCAAGAAAATCAGAGCTTATGATAAAAAATCTGTGAACTCTCTGGCTGCACACCCAGCAAAGCCATACCTTCTTTCATCGTCTGCTTTTAGTAGAAATATCAAGCTTTGGGACTGGAGTGAGAACTGGAAAGTTCAAAATTTCGACGTGAAACCTGAGAATACATATTATGATGGTGTGCACAGTGTCAAGTTTAATCCAAGGGACACCAACACTTTTGCTTGTGTTACCGATGAGGACAGAGTAAAGGTTTGTTATCGCCTCTTCCTTCCCTAAGTCTTCGTATGTGTGCGTGTTGTAGTTAGTGAATAATTGACTAATTCAGTTATTTTGGTTGTTATTTGTATATTTAATGTTAAAAGATGTCTTCTCTGCATGAGATTTATAGGTCTGGAACATCAAAACTTCCAGTCTTGAAACCACACTGAAGGGGCCATTCGTCATGGCTGATTATTTCTTCACTCGCGGTCATCAGCACTTGATGGTTACTTTGAGATTTGACTCACACAACTCTGAGGTGAAGAACATTAAGCATTGATGATTGTTTTCATAACAGGAATGATAATAGTTGTGTGCATATATAAGCCTCATAATTTGTGTGAAAATCAGATATGGGATTTGAAGACACAAGAAGTTGTTCACACTCTTAGCGTGAGTGGGCGTAAAATGACCTGGGTTGCTTGCCACCCAAAGCTTCCAATACTGGTTACAATGTTAGATGATGGGACTGTATGTTTGTGGGATGCCAGTACCTACAGGTAACTATAATGCTTCTGCTCAATATACTAGCTCTGTCCATCCCTTTTTAAGATATGCATGTATTCCATGATTCAAACATACTATTTTTGACCAACAATCTTTTTAAATTTTTGAAGACTGCATTCATGTTATTACAACCTATAAAGATTACCCAAACCACCATGACTACAATGGAGTCATCTCATATCTTGGCACAACTAGCTGTTCCGGTGAGTTGGTACCAGTGGTTGGTCCACAAGCAGTGTTTTTTTATTAAAAAAATTAGCATTGTCTGCATTACTTGATTTCTGGTTTGTTCTTGGGGTTGCATGTAAGGTTTGGCCAGGCATTGCATAATTTAATCCAGTGACATGGAAGGTCTTTTATTTGTTCCTCAAAGCAACACATACAACTAACGCTGCTCTCCTAATTATATAGGCTTGAGAAAATGGTTCACATTACCAACAGCAAGTGTCGTGATTTGGTATTTGTCCAAGACACAAATGGCCGACCCAGGTACTTCTCAAGTTCTTTTTTTTTTGTATTAGCATTTTCATTTATGTAAAATACATGTTGGGTGTGGCTTCTCTATATAACTAAAGGATATCCCGCAAATTGCTCTGGGATTTGTAGAAAGTACAGATTGACCAAAGAATGAGAAAAAAAAGAAGCAATTGACGCTAGAATTATTATTTTCAGAAATTTTGTAAAGAAAGCTCTATAATGAAACGTTGAATGTAAATGGTGGATGCTTGAATGTTTCAAATGCTAATGCCACCTATAAAAATGGACAAAGTATTATACATGAAAACTTGGACAATCCGAAACATTGTGGGTGTGCAAATAAAGACAGCAAACTGACAAATGCTTCTATATTTTGTTCTGAAGTTATTACTAGTCTAGCTAAAAGAATTATGCCAATTTTGATTCTAACGTTGAGAGGCACAAAATGGTTTCTCATAAACTATAATGCCCAACTCTACTGTTCTTGCTCGGTTTGTTTTTTCTCTCTTATTATATAGTTATGATTCTTTCCAATTTCACAATGCTAACCTCTGATTATCTAACCTAATTTCATAGGCTCGCTATCGCATTTAAGACAAGGATAGCAATCATGCAAGTTAATTTGCCAATTGCAAATACAAGCAATGCAAGTGGATGAATAACGGGAACTAACTAGGAACAACCTCCCTGGGGGGCAAGGCAACGGAGGCCATCACGGAGATTGGGATAATGTATTTATGTATTTGGGGAATTGATATTTCCTCCTGTAATTAATCTTGTAAAAATACTGTTGTGGATAAGGATACTTTTGTGAGCATTGTGATATTTTTATTATATTTTTTCTGAATTTTATTATATTTATTATGAATTTTCTCATTTGAACTCAAGTTTGAATAATTCAAACCTCAATTTTGAATTCAAATATATGTGTATGGTTCATGTTTGTTTTAGAACCATCTATCTTGTGTAAGTGTTTATGAGTCAAAGACTCACTTGTGTTATTGTTCAAATTTGAAAGCCCAAATTTTGGATTTGAACAAAGATCATGTTGAAATTTACTTCAAAACTTATGATGACCTAGCTCTAACTCATCACCAAGTTCAAATCTCAATCACTTTGTTATCTCAAAACAAAAGTTTGAAATTTACCCACATTTCAAATGCATGACATGCAAGTGTACAGATCCTAAATCTACCCCCTTTCGTGTCCTACTTTGGGATGTTACACTTGCGTCCAGTGTGTACGTCTTCGTGGTGTGCTTGGAAATGGCATCCTCCGTTGTCCAGTGTTGTGGCTCATCAGTGTCACAGGCTGTGTTGGAGAAGCTAGAGGTGGAGGGGTTGTTGCTCCCCTCCGTCCGTTGCACGTGGAGGGTGTTCGGGAAGAGGTAACGCCACTCCCGACGAGAGATGAACGAGTGCTGCTCATGGCCTTCGTCGAGCGCCTTCCCCGTTAGCTGTTTCGTGAAGCAAGCAGTGATGCATGTAAAATGCATCCCTAAACTTTAAGTTTATTGTGTTATATTCCAACATATTTGCATCTTATTTATGATTATATCCATGTTCTACATTGATTTCGGGGATTTTCCACATGATCCCCTATATTTGGGTTATAACTCTGCAGAAGAGGAAAATCTTGTTTTGTGTATTTTTAACTTTCAGGGACCTTCGCGAACTCAAAAGGACCTAGGATTTTTTCTAGAATTGTTTTTCATCAGGACGAAGACCTGGACCACTTGGACTCGAAGAGGGACCGCACAAGGGCAAGTGGCACGGCCCAGAAGCCAGGCACTTGGCCTGAGGTCCGAACTTGCCGAGCACGTGCCTCCATCTCGCTCCCGTCTGCCACCTTGCCATGTTCACGACTCCGCCGGTGACTGCTTCCAGCAACGACACCACGTCACCTTCCTGTTAGACGCGCCTACAACGATGGTCTCGTCCGCGTCCCCGAGCACCTCACTGTGTGTCCTGGGAGGGTCCGGTCGCGGAGCTTGTCATCGTCCCCCGTGAAGGACGGCCCTCTGCGGCAGGTGTGGTGAACCAGCGCATCGGGCGACTTGTCCTGGGCATCAGTTCATCCTGGCCGTGGCATTCTTCGGCAGTGTGCAGCTCGCCAAACTCGACTAGCCTGTCGGCGTTGGGCATCAGGTCCGTGTCGGCCTCGTGCATGCAGAACTGTGTCGCCCAGGTCGCCAGCTTATGGAGGTCCGTGACGACGGGAAACCCCGCGATCCTCTCCGCGGCCCCAACTCATCGTCTCAAGCTTATGGAGCTGCGAGCGCACAGAATCTAAAGCGTCTTGATCAATCGCGAGAGCAAAGCAAAATTTCCCTGTTCCCGAAAATGCCAAAAAAAGTAGTCAGCAATTTGGGGGTGTC
>NC_041393.1:726698369-726725927 GCF_002162155.2 Triticum dicoccoides | reverse complement strand
TCCGGCTCTCCCAAAATCGTCTCCGGACAGGGCAGCGTCGGACACGATTTGGGGGCTACGATTGGAGACGCTCTTAAAGTGTCTTTTAAGGTGGACTTGCGAACCTTTCGCAACGTGTTTGAACCGCTCTGTCCGGACCATGAAAGCCATCCAACATGTGCCTGTATCGATCTACGGGACGGTTTGGACGCGTTTTCTCCCGCACTCTGAAGATGAACATGGAGGAAGTTTGAGGGAGTCCTAATCGATCCCAAGCCCGCTTGTAACCGCCCAGGCCCACCAAAAAACCCTACCCACCCCTCTCGCGCTTTTCTTCCGATGCGGGCGCCACATTCATGCCGGCCCAAAGCACGCGGAGGCTGGCATTGATGTCGCGACGTGAACAGAGGGACTGAGGGGCCGAGGGCGGCGCTGGCCGACACGGACACTCAGCAGCCGCCACTTCAATGAGGATGTAGGTTCCCGAGAAACCAACTCCGGCCGCTGTGTCGCATTGAAGTGGACCTCCCCTTCACCTAGGCCTCGTCGTGGCTATTTAAACCATGCGTCGGCGATGCAAAGAGCCGTACCCCCTCCCCGACCACCGGCCCCCTTCTCCCTCCGTCTTCATGCCCGAGCCCCTCCCTCCCCGTCTTTGACCCAAGCTCCGGCGATGCCGAAGTCGTCGTGCTCCGCGTCGGCAGGCGGAGTAGGCGGAAGCTCCTCCTCCGACGGTTCTTGGCGCCGCCATAGACGCTCTCCGGGCCCGTCAACGTCCACATCGGCCTCCTCCTCCACCATGGAGGAGATCGTCATCTCCTCCGGTGATGAGGAGGACCAGGCGCTGTCACAGGAGCCACCGCAGCCGCCTCCTCAAGGAGCCCACTCTGACGGACGAATATTTCATCCATCAGATCGAAAGAATGACGAAGCGGCCGCTCCGTTACATGGGGTCGTTGCCATCATCGCCGGCGCGCGTGAAGGAGGAACCCCCTTCACCGCCACGCTACCGCGTCAAGCCCGAGCTGGCGTCCATGCTCCTGCAGGTGAAGGAGGAGCCGGCCTCGCCCCGGCACAACCTCGGCGTCCAGATTGAACGCCGCGTGAAGGAGGAGCCAGCCTAGCACCCGCACCACTGCTGCGTCCAGATAGGACGCCGCGTGAAGGAGGAGCCAGCCTAGCCCCCGCACCACTGCGGCATCCAGATCGGACGGCGCGTGAAGGAGGAGCCTGCGTCCCCGCCACGCAGCCTGTACGGCCACCTCGACGCGCTGTTCTCCCCGCCGCGCCACCACCACCTCGCCCGTGATCAAGAAGGCGTGGGCCTGTCTCCTCCACTTCCTCGGCGGTCCCTCGGACTCGAGGGTCGTCGTGTCCGAGGCGGAGCGCGCGGCTCGGCGGCAGGAGCGGTATGCCGCGTTCGCCTGATTCCAGAAAGAATGATCTGAGGAAGTGTGATAAGATGGACAATAATAAGTGGATCACTCTCAGATATTTTGCCTGTAAGCTCATCGAGGAATGGCTCGGACATTGCATTGCGAGTGTGTGGTGACCGGCTGATTGTCATTGGACCTCCAAGAAATGCTACTGGTGGCCGTGTGGAATTTGGTTGTCAAATAGCTGTTGAGCAATACTTGGTTCATCTTTGGGCTTTGGCTCCAACAAAGGCATGTTTTTTCTATTATGAATATCTAAGGTACATACCTTCTATTCACTAGCATCATCCGCGGTGAACGGGCTGTGTGTTTCCAAGTTTCTTTCGACGGTATATGTCAATTGTGAAGCTTACCTGCCGAAGATCCATTGATGACGATGAGGTCCACAAAGATCATCAACGAGCTTTGTAAAGGCAGAAGGCACTGGACACTCGGAACTGATACGGACTGCAATTGTGCTTCCTCTGCTTTGCTCTGTTTTCTCAAGTATGAATACTTGCCTATCGCTTCCTCTGCTCTAGCTCTGTTTTCTGGACCCTGAATATTTGGCTGTACCTTGAGGTTTCATGCGTCAGATCGACTTGGGGCCAGACAGACAATCTTCCTCTCGAGCACAGGATCGAAGAAAATGGTGCCTCCCCACGTTAATGGCTGCTATCTACCCTCTCTTTCTTTTGAACATGGAGAATTACAAAACAGTAAAACAAAGCTAGCTACAGCCATCCATAGCAATTTGACGTTTTCAGCCGTCGGATCTCACATAGGAACGCATCAGATTGGTTTACCGGCCCGCCACACGCACCATGATCATTTTAATCTATTATTACCGCACACATCATCTTCGGCCCAACGTGCCCGGACCGCTGCTCCAGGGGACGAGCTGCGCGCTCTCTCATCATTTGGACCAAGAAACAGTTATATGGGCCTTCATTCTAGCCCACTGCGAGGTTCGTCTCCCTTGTGTTGCTTTCCTAAAAAAAGGTCACCTCAACAGCAACTACCAAACCCTCCAGCGGCACGCACGTCGCCTCCACCAGCGGTGGGGGCGCCGGCCGCCGGCTCATCCCGCTGCTCCCCACAAGAAAAAAAGTCAGGCAGAACACCGAGCAATTGCGACAAGGTGGCAGCGGTACCTGCTGGCGATGGCGAGTGAGTTTGCGACTGCGATGGCGCATGGCAGCGTTCGTTTACGAGCAGACGAATTGTTTTGCCCTCTTCCAAGATGGTTTCACCATGTACTCCGTGTCAGATCTTTTGTTTCAATCTCCTGCATGCCCTATCTTGTTATTGATTCTTTACTAATTTGCAGAAAAAATTTTAAGGTTTGTTGTTGGTGCTGAATTAGGGAAGAAAGCCCGCTACCCTCTGCCACAGTTCCAATCGAAAATCTGTATTGTTTTCTCCCTATGCTCCAAATTGTTCATTAGTGCTAAGAGTTAATACATGAGGTTCTTTTGTACGCCGACATTTCACTCAGTTTGCCTGTCTGGTTTAAGATATGAAGTTCCTACTATGAGATTGCAGTATGCGTACCTAGCTAATTATTACTAAATGTAAATGTTAGGAAGGATTTACATCAGTTCACATGTTTTCATCTCTTGGTATTTCTTCCACTAAGTTGAAGGTTTGTCCTATGACACGCGAACCCACAAAAATTCTTCAAGTTATGAACGATGAGGTAAAATACTGCTTCATGGCATCCGTACATAAAGCACAAGCCAAGTGTTGCACGCAATATGCAACCCTCGGTGCCATTAATTTCCTTATGCTAACAGTGTTTTGTATATAAAATGATTTCAGCTGCTTGATGGAAGAGATTAATACCCAGTGATGCAAACAACGGACAATATGATGCTAGATGAATAAGATGCTTATTTTGATATAATTACTTCTTTCCCAAAAAAAAGATAAAATTTCTTCTGCTTGGAATATGTGATGTTAAATTGAGCCCTTGACATGTGCCCTTGATTTCATACATCCATGGCACCAATGCACATTTTAGGTTCAATATTATAACCACTTCTGTAGCTTGACACTTCTGTAACTTATGTAGTTTCACTTAGAATTATAAATTATGTATACTTAAGCTCAAATGTAAAATCCAGTATTATATGTCATTTCTGTACGTGATTCCACAACTCATTATTTTCACTCACCTTCAATCTTTTAAATGTTTCCTTCTTTGTCTTCTATCTTAGGGGTCTGTAGAAGATTTGTAAAATCTCATGCGGATTAACTTGTTCAATAATATTTGATGATTATTTGAACTGGCCCTTCAGTAGGGGTATTCAAAATAATTTTTTACCTTGCCATTAAAAATATATTGTTGTCCATGCTAAAAATTGAGGCGTTCAATTCATATCTTGATTGACAATTATACTTTCCTTTCTCTCATAAGTAGTTATAGTGCATTAATATGGGAGGGCGCGGCAACGCGCGCCTTGATGTTCTATTACACAGTAGAGTGTGTGATAGTACTCGATCTATGGCGCCGAATCCACATCAGGAACCCTTGCTGGCTAGGTAATATAGACCAAACTTACAGATGTGTGTGTGTGTTGTTTGTCGCCACCAAATGCTATCGTTGTTGTGAACGATATCGTGCTTTATTATTCCTTAAAATAAATAAACCTTGAATGTTGCCCGGGAAACTTTGAAACTCAATTTTGCTATGTGGGTATTGCTTGTGGAGTACAGTATCTTAACTGAGGTTCGTGTTAGCAGAAGGGCTTGGAAAGGTACAGTACTCTGTTTTCTCAACTCTGTTTCTAAAGCGTGGTTAAGTGCACACTGATGGTCTATATATGTTCTTGAGTTGTGAAGCTTTAGAAACAGAGTACTCTGCTTTTGTTCTGTTTTCTCAACTCTGTTTTACCTGTAGTTAGCCTCCTCTACTACTTTGTTTTGCTCTGTTTTCTCAACTCTGAATATTTGCAAGTCCCTTCTTTTGCTTATGCTCTGTTTTATGAGCTCTGAATATTTGGTTGTACCTTCAGAACCGTTTCAGGCGTCAGGTTGACTCCACTCAGGCCAGACAGACAATCTTCCTCCTTCCTATCCTCTCTTTCTTTTTAACAAGGACGAGGATAATAAACACTAGACTTTGTGATACTCGATCTACGGCGCCGAATCTACTTTATCGAAGGCACACCATCTAGGATGGTTCAGTTATTTTCTTTTCCAAAGAATGAGAGATACTCCCTCCGTTCGAAATTACTTGTCTCGGAAATGAATGTATGTAGAACTAAAATACGTTTAGATACATCCATTTCAGCGACAAGTAATTCCGAACGGAGGGAGTATATGCTAGACTTGCTAGTAGTAGTATTTTAAGTACGACCGTAGCATGGGGGCCTCCACCGACGGGCATGAAAGGCTCAAGTGTCAGTATTGATTGTTCATGTTGCTTTTTTATTTATTACGTCCACCAAGGACCATCACGAATATGTTCAGTAATTGGGTAGCTGGGTTGACCACAAAGCTCAAAGGCACAAATTCGGGTGGGGGTGCACACTCTTTGTTGGGCAATTTGGAATTGCCGCGATGATTCTGTTTATTTTAGGAACTTGTACATTTCTGCCCTTAGTTCAGTCCCACTAATCCGTTTTATCCCTAATTTTTGGCGTTTCTCAGTTTTGACCATTTTCCGTTAAACCGTCTCGTAATGTTAAGCGCTTGGCAGCAGGCTGTGTAGCTGTAAGTGTGGTGTGTACACCTGCAACAAATTAATAATCTACTCCCTCCGTCCCATAATATAAGAGCGCTTTTTACACTACACTGCACTAGTGTAAAAAACGCTCTTATATTATGGGACGGAGGGAGTGTAGTGTAAAAAGCGCTTTTATATTATGGGACGGAGGGAGTAGCTTCTAGTTTCTGTCAGGTATTTTGGTTTCTGGCCAGAGCTTTCTGCATGTTGTTGTTGACAATAAGCGTGTCAACGTGGTGGACTACGTACGTACAGAAGAAACCTTATTTCAAATTCTTAACATGACAGACCAAGATGGCTGTGAATGAGCGCTCCTTCTGCAGTTTAATGAATAACATGGGAGTTTGTTTGAGTATCTCAAACGACGAAAGGGGCACACCTCTAGATCTTGCCGCCTTCAACCTTGAACCTCTACTCTTTGGTTTCACTGTACGCAGCCTTGCCTGTATATTTTTACCTATCATTTTTCTTAGGCTAGTTATAGTGGGGAGTAACTTAGACTAGTAACATACATATGTTATTAGTCCATGTTATCACCTTCATAGTGGGAAGTGTCATAGGTGTAGTAACATGCATATCTTCATTTATTGCTTTGTAGACTCATTTTGTATTGGAAACCGCTATGTGATGGTAACATATTATGTTACTCTATTTGTCTCTCTCCTCTTTAATTACATAACACGTCATTTTTTTTTTGCTTATGTGGCATCTATGTTACTACTTATGTTACTCCCATTATAACTAGCCTTACAAAATTGCTCTCCCCTGTCTAAGTAACAGAGAATGTTTTTTTTTCCTTGACGTTGCTGTAGGATTCAAAAGCATTGATATATCGTCACTTGACAGTTGAAACTGGCTCGAGCTGATTATGGTACTTCCTCCATTTAAAAGTTCTTGTCTTAAATTTATCTAAATACGAATGTATTAAATCACGTTTTGGTATTAGATACATCTGTATCTAGACTAATCTAAGAAAAGAATTTTGGGACGGAGGGAGCACTTATCGATGGAATGAAGTCACTGATAACATGATAGGAAAAGTTGACGAGGCAAAACTATCCAAATCAATTAGCAAGTACGCGGGGCTCATGGCTGTCTGTGCAGTTGTCACTCTGAATATGTATGTCGGTTACAACATTTTTTAGTGTTGGAGGGCCACGCATACCTAATATTGGTTCCGTTGCTCCTGCGCCTGCTTTTGCTCCTGCTCATACTAAGGTCCTGTTCGGCAAATCGCCACGGAGCGGAGTCTGCGGAGCGGCCTTCCAGCCACTCCTCAAATTAGAACTAGGTCCTGCTCCGCTCTGGCGTGGAGTTGGAGAGTGGAGAGAGTCCAAACAGCCCCTAAGTATCTACTCCAAGATCTGAAAATGCTAACCATCTGCGATGCCATCGCATTTGCTTCATCTGCACTGTTCTGCATTCTGCTGCACATTTGCAGGGCTTTCCTCAATGGACATTGGGATGGGCCGTGCTTACCTTCTGGTTGGGGGGGCTTCCCTCTACATGTTTTTGCAGAGGCAGTGAGCTTAGCGTACACTCCAGTTGATTCCACTATAATACCACTCTCTCTAATGTTCATGCCTCACGCATGGACTTTATTGCGCAGACGCATACTCTTGACCATCATACCATCCAAAAGATGTATCATTAATATGCTTGAAAAATCATATGTTTCCCACGAACACGTTGCTGACATTCCGGAAAGAACTTAGGTCGTACAGGCGCCTCAGGGTGGTGGTCAACCGTTAATGATTGATAGGCGCCTCAGGGTGTGGGGCGTCTCCGGCCGCACACTCGACGCCGTTCTCGACCACATCGAGACCGGCAATGTGCCGCGGCTGGAGTACCCGGCCCGTCTCTCCTTCTCTCGCCGCTGCAGTAGTTCCTGGACACCGTGGCGAATGGAGCCGGCGTCGTCCTCCTCGTCGGGCTCCGGCTCGCCGGCCATCCGCCCCGTCAAGCCCGAGCCGGAGGAGACACCGCTCGGGCGTCGCACGTGGAGCGGCACCCTCGTCATCAACGAGCCATCGCCTGCGACGACACCGACGAGGCGCTCCCTTCGCCTTGTCCGGCCGAAGCCCGAGCCGGACATAGCCCCGGTGAAGCCGGAGCACGCCGGCATGGTGGCACCCGACGACGAGTCCGCCCTCAAATGGTGCGCCAACATCGTCGGGCTTACCTGGAGACCCAGGTCCGCAGCCGCGCCGAGGCCCGTCGCCGCGCCGAGGAGTGTCGCCGCGCCGAGGAAGGCGGCGTTATCGTCATCGACAACGACGACGAGGTCGAGGCCGGGCCGTCATCCGCTGTCGGCGACCCGGGCGAGGGGTGCGGTAGGGACGCCGCGGGCGAGGGGTGCAGCAGGGACGACGCGGGCGAGGCGCGCGACGACGACGACGAAGACGACGGCGGCAGCGGCGACTACACCCTCTTCTACAGGCTTCTCGGCATGTAGAAGGCGGCGGTGGCGACGGTGGCGGCACTAGCTAGGCGTTTTAAGTTCGTTTTTAAGTTAGTTCACGCATATTTTACGCTTTTGTACACATTTAGACGGAAAATGGTAGGGTTCATGCAAAAGTCGCCCAGTTTGAAAAAAAAAACAAGACGAACTTCGCCGAATCCGCGGCGACCTTGGGCGTGCGACTGGGAACGAACCGAACCCCAGGGGCCGAACTAGCGCCGGCTCGCCCCTAGACCGCTATTTTTCGCCGCCCTGAGGGGCCAAACGGGTGGAGACGCTCTTAGACCGGCCTTTCCACTTTCACGAGCTATGCATAGAATTCATCAGCAGTTCTACCTTGGACTGTATGCTCTAGCAGACTATCCCAACAATATTTAAAGATTATCAACTCCCCATCTTTGCATACAAAAAAAGAAAATCAACGTGCTCGATCACACGTATCTCTGATGCTCGCAGGAGATCACACCTCCTTAAAAAGGAATCAGTAAATAAAATGTGAACAAGGGTTCAAAACTTTCTGTGGCAGAGAAGCCTACAAAGGAAACCAAGTGTTCTCTTCTTCCTTGGGTAATGATTTTGTACAAAACTAAGCCCCTGAGTGTTGTGGAGTAGTCAGACTTGAACCACTGTATGTGATGAACTTACGATGTTATATACTTGACCAACATAATGAAGAAAATAACAAACACTACATGATAAAGGATAAAGTCATCTGTCAGAACATTAACACATCATTTCGTAAGAAATACGTTCCAAAAATAAGTGTCTCAACCTTAATACAACTTTATACTAAAATTAATACAAAGTTAAGACACTTATTTTGGGACGGAGGGAGTAGATGTTTGGTCCCTCCTCCTTTATCCGGGCTTGGAACCGGCTATACAACATCAAGTGCCATAGGCGGAGTTACACCCTCCTCCCCCACACCCCAACCAAGAAATATGTACACATCCGACCCCAAAACAAATACAAGCCCAAAGACCTTTTTCTAATTTTTTTTCCCTGACTAAACAACGAAGCAACACACTACTTGCTGCCATAAGGCATACAAACACTTTTTTTGTGATTTTTCTTTTTTATTTGCTACAAAATACAACATAATTAAGGATCAAACAACCCAGTGCCAAATCTGGCACCTGTTTTTTTTATTTAGGCTATATATCGAGTTCCTTTTTTTGTAACTAGTGTTGAATTAGGGAAACAATTGTATAAATATATAGATAATATCTCGTGTGTATACATATTTGATGGGGAAGACAGATGTAGCGTGCATGTATACATAGTGCTAGCTGTTAATAATTTTTGATAAAAGGACAAGGAAGACACATGTAGTTTGCAGGATGTATTGAAAAATAGGCAGGGAGCATACGTACCAATGCAGGTGGAGCTGGTTAGCTAGTTTATTTAGCTCAAATCAGATTGGGCATCTGGAATTGAATAGATATACTAGTACATATTAATTAGCATGCAACAGATATAAACCTGTGTTGCCTGTTGAGTTAAACTTACCCCCGAGATATCTTGCCACAACTATGGATGTGAGCTCCACATGTCCATTGGTATACACTCTGAAGCAAAGGAAGGTTCCTCAACCTACGAAAGTCAAAATAATCAACCTTGCTGTCATTGGAGACACGCACTTCAATGTGGAAATCAAGAGATTCAATGCTGGGCATACTTGAAAACCTTCCCTTTCACTGGTAGGCTGGTCACAAGGGGCAAGAACATAAGCTAGTAACATACACACTTCCCTAGACTATGTTACTACCTCCATAGTGGGTAGGAACATCTATGCAGTGTCATGCAACGATGTATTTATTAGGTTATAGACTCATTGTTTCTTGGAGTGTGTGATGTTCCGGTAACTTAGCTAGTTACCACAAGCACCTCTCTCTTCATTAAATATGTGCCACATAAGCAAAGTTGTATTGGAGTGTGTGATGTTACTCCTAAGTTCCTCCCCATTGTGACCAGCCGTAGGAAACATGAAACTAGTCCCGGTTTCAAAGGGCTTTTAGACCCGGTTCTGGAACCGGGACTAAAGGGTCGGGACTAAAGCCCAAAACCTTTAGTCCCGGTTTGCTTACGAACAGGGACAAAAGGGGTTCTATGTGGCCGCTGCGGACCAAAAGGCAGCCACGCGTCAGTAGCTCGTTAAGGGTTTTGGAGGGTTAATTTAGGGGTTTGATCATATTGCGTTAGCTAGCTAATAGAGAGAAGTGGCCTCTCTTTCTCCGTGCTTCGCCGACGCTAGCTACTATATGTATAGAGAGCACTCGAGACGCTAGCTGCTACGTCTTGAGCTTGCGTTGGTTTTCGCCGAAGAGGAGAGGATGATGCAGCACAATAGCGTAAGTATTTCCCTCAGTTTTTGAGAACCAAAGTATCAATCCAGTAGGAGGTCACGCGCAAGTCCCTCGTACCTGCACAAAACGATAGCTACTCGCAACCAACGCGATTAGGGGGGGGGGGGTTCAATCCCTTCACGGTCACTTACGAGAGTGAGATCTGATAGAGATAATATTTTTGGTATTTTTGGTATAAAGATGCAAAGTAAAAAGTAAAAGCAAAGCAAGTAAATAAAGTGATGGAGATTGATATGATGAGAATAGACCCGGGGGCCATAGGTTTCACTAGTGGCTTCTCTCAAGAGCATAGATATTCTACGGTGGGTGAACAAATTACTGTTGAGCAATTGATAGAATTGAGCATAGTTATGAGGTTATCTAGGTACGATCATGTATATAGGCATCACGTCCGAGACAAGTAGATCGAAACGATTCTGCATCTACTACTATTACTCCACTCATCGACCGCTATCCAGCATGCATCTAGAGTATTAAGTTAAAAACAGAGTAACGCCTTAAGCAAGATGACATGATGTAGAGAAAGAAATTCATGCAATATGATAAATACCCCATCTTGTTATCCTCGATGGCAACAATACAATACGTGCCTTGCAACCCTTTCTGTCATTGGGTAAGGACACCACAAGATTGAACCCAAAGCTAAGCACTTCTCCCATTGCAAGAACTACCAATCTAGTTGGCGAAACCAAATGGATAATTCGAAGAGACTTGCAAAGATAACTCAATCATACATAAAAGAATTCAGAAAAGATTCAAATATTATTCATAGATAAGTTGGATCATAAACCCACAATTCATCGGTCTCAACAAACACATCGCAAAAAGAAGATTACATCGAATAGATCTCCACGAGAGAGGGGGAGAACATTGTATTGAGATCCAAAAAGAGAGAAGAAGCCATCTAGCTACTAGCTATGGACCCGAAGGTCTGAAGTAAACTACTCACACTTCATCGGAGGGGCTATGGTGTTGATGTAGAAGCCCTCCGTGGTGGATGCCCTCTCCGGCGGAGCTCCGGAAAAGGCCCCAAGATGGGATCTCGTGGATACAGGAAGGTACGACGGTGGAATTAGGTTTTTGGCTCCGTATCTGATCTTGTTGGGGGTACGTAGGTATATATAGGAGGAAGGAGTACGTCGGTGGAGCGTCAGGGGGCCCAAGAGGTAGGGGGCGCGCCCAGGGGGGCGCCCTCCACCCTCGTGACCGCCTCTGGTGCTTCTTGGAGTAGGGTCCAAGTCTCCTGGATCACGTTCGGTGAGAAGCTCACGTTCCCGAAGGTTTCATTCCGTTTGGACTCCGTTTGATATTCTGTTTCTTCGAAATACTGAAATAGGCAAAAAACAGCAATTCTGGGCTGGGCCTCCGGTTAATAGGTTAGTCCCAAAAATAATATAAAAGTGGAAAATAAAGCCCATTATAGTCCAAAACAATAGATAAAGTAGCATGGAGCAATCAAAAATTATAGATACGTTGGAGACGTATCAGGCATCCCCAAGCTTAATTCCTACTCGTCCTCGAGTAGGTAAATGATAAAAAGAGAATTTTTGATGCGGAGTGATACTTTGGCATAATTTCAATGTAAATCTTCTTAATCATGGTATGAATATTCAGATCCGAAAGATTCAAGACAAAAGTTCATATTGACATATAAATAATAATACTTCAAGCATACTAACAAAGCAATTATGTCTTCTCAAAATAACATGGCCAAAGAAAGTTATCCCTACAAAATCATATAGTCTGGCTATCCTCCATCTTCCCCACACAAAGTATTTAAATCATGCACAACCCCGATGACAAGCCAAGCAATTGTTTCATACTTTAACATTTTCAAAACTTTTTCAATCTTCACGCAATACATGAGCGTGAGCCATGGATATAGCACTATATGTGGAATAGAATGGTGGTTGTGGAGAAGACAAAAAGAGGGAAGATAGTCTCACATCAACTAGGCGTATCAACGGGCTATGGAGATGCCCATCAATAGATATCAATGTGAGTGAGTAGGGATTGCCATGCAACAGATGCACTAGAGCTATAAGTATATGAAAGCTCAACAAAAGAAACTAAGTGGGTGTGCATCCAACTCGCTTGCTCACGAAGACCTAGGGCATTTGAGGAAGCCCATCATTGGAATATACAAGCCAAGTTCTATAATGAAAAATTCCCACTAGTATATGAAAGTGACAAAATGAGAGAATCTCTATCATGAAGATCATGGTGCTACTTTGAAGCACAAGTGTGGTAAAAGGATAGTAACATTGTCCCTTCTCTCTTTTTCTCACATTTTTTTATTTGGGCCTTTTCTCTTTTTTATGGCCTTTTTTTCGTCCGGAGTCTCATCCCGACTTGTGGGGGAATCATAGTCTCCATCATCCTTTCCTCACTTGGGACAATACTCTAATAATGATGATCATCACACTTTTATTTTCCTTACAACTCAACAATTACAACTCGATACTTAGAACAAAATATGACTCTATATGAATGCCTCCGGCGGTGTACCGGGATATGAAATGAAACATGAGTGACATGTATGAAATAATTATGAATGGTGGCTTTGCCACAAATACGATGTCAACTACATGATCAGGCTAGCAATATGACAATGATGGAGCGTGTCATAATAAACGGAACAGTGGAAAGTTGCATGGCAATATATCTCGGAATGGCTATGGAAATGCCATAATAGGTAGGTATGGTGGCTGTTTTGAGGAAGGTATATGGTGGGCGTATGATACCGGCGAAAGGTGCGCGGTATTAGAGAGGCTAGCAATAGTGGGAGGATGGGAAAAGTGCGTATAATCCATGGACTCAACATTAGTCATAAAGAACTCATATACTTATTGCAAAAATCTAGAAGTTATCAAAGCAAAGTATTACACGCATGCTCCTAGGAGGATAGATTGGTAGGAAAAGACCATCGCTCATCCCCGACCGCCACTCATAAGGAAGACAATCAATAAATAAATCATGCTCCGAGTTCATCACATAACGGTTCACCATACGCGCATGCTACGGGAATCACAAACTTCAACACAAGTATTCTTTGAATTAACAACTACTCAACTAGCATGACTCTAATATCACCATCTTCATATCTCAAAACAATTATCAAGCATCAAACTTATCTTAGTATTCAACGCACTCAAAAGAAAGTTTCACATATCTTGAACACCAAGTATATTAACATTAAGCAAATTACCATGCTATTAACAACTCTCAAAATAATCTAAGTGAAGCATGAGAGATCAAGTTTCTTTAAAAAAATTCACCACCGTGCTCTAAAAGATCTAAGTGAAGCACTAGAGCAAAGATTATCACGCTCAAAAGATATAAGTGAAGCACTATGAGCAAACTATCAAGCTCAAAAGATATAAGTGAAGCACATAGAGTATTCTAACAAATTCCAATTGATGTATGGCTATCTCAAAATGTGTGTATAGCAAGGATGATTGTGGTAAACTAACAAGCCAAGACGCAAATAATACAAGACGCTCCAAGCAAAACACTTATCATGGTGGTGAATAAAAATATAGCTCCAAGTAAATTACCGATGGAAGTGGACGAAAGAGGGGATGCCTTCCGGGGCATCCCCAAGCTTTGAATTTTTGTTGTCCTTGGATTATCTTGGGGGTTCCATGGGCATCCCCAAGCTTATGCTCTTGCCACTCCTTGTTCCATAATCCATCAAAAGAATTCACCCAAAACTTGAAAACTTCACAACACAAAACTCAATAGAAATCTCGTGAGCTCCGTTAGAGAAAAAAAAACAAAAGACTACTTTAAGGTACTGTAATGAACTCATTCTTTATTTATTTTGGTGTTAAACCTACTGTATTCCAACTTCTCTATGGATCATAAACTATTTTGCTAGCCATAGATTCATCAAAATAAGCAAACAACACACGCAAAACAGAATCTGTCAAAAACAGAACAGTCTGTAGTAATCTGTAACTAACGCAAACTTCTGGAACCCAAAAGATTCTACCAAAATTAGAAGACCTGGGAAATTTGTTTATTGATCAGCAGCAATTGGAATCACTATTTTATCACGTTCTGGTTATTTTTAACAATTCGGGCACTGAGCGCAAAGATTCTGGAAATTACAGCAAGATGAATTAACTATCTCCCAAGAAGATCTAATAGGTTTAACTTGGCACAAACACTAATTAAAAGATAAAACCACATATAAACAGAATCTATATGGATTACTTATTCCTAAACAGAACCAAGAACAAAAAACACAAAATAAAATTGGGTTGCCTCCCAACAAGCGCTATCGTTTAACGCCCCTAGCTAGGCATAAAAGCAAGGATAGATGTAGGTATTGCCATCTTTGGTAGGCAATCCATAAGTGGCTATCATGATAGATTCATATGGTAATTTTATTTTCTTTCTAGGAAAGTGTTCCATGCCCTTCTTTAAGGGAAATTGGAATCTAATGTTTCCTTCCTTCATATCAATAATTGCACCAATCGTTCTAAGGAAAGGTCTACCAAGAATAATAGGACATGAAGGATTGCAATTTATATCAAGAACGATAAAATCTACGGGCACATAATTCCTATTTGCAACAATAATAACATCATTAATTCTTTCCATAGGTTTTTTAATAGTGGAATCCGCAAAATGCAAGTTTAGAGAGCAATCATCAAAGTCATGGAAATCTAGCAAATCACACAAAGCTTTGGGGATAGTAGAGACACTAGCACCCAAATCACACAAAGCATGAAACTCATAATTTTTAATTTTAATTTTGATAGTAGGTTCCCACTCATCATGGAGTTTTCTAGGGATAGAAACTTTCAACTCAAGCTTTTCTTCATAAGATTGCATCAAGGCATCAACAATGTGTTCGGTAAAGGCCTTATTTTGACTATAAGGATGAGGAGAATTTAGCACGGATTGCAATAAGGAAATACAATCAATTAAAGAGCAATTTTCATAATTAAATTCCTTGAGATCCAAAATAGTGGGTTTAGCAATATCTCAATTTTTATTTCTTTCAATCCCACTTTTATCAATTTCATCATCAAGATCTAAAAACTCAGAATTCTTAGAACGCCTTCTAGGTAAAGGAAGATCATATTCAGTTTCATCAAGATTCATATTGCAAATCAAAGATTTAATAGGGGACACATCAATAACTTTTAGATCTTCATCTTGATTTTCATAGGAATTAGAAGAACACGCTTTAATAAAGGCATCTTTTCTAGCACGCATCCTAGCGGTTCTTTCTTTGCACTCATCAATGGAAATTCTCATAGCTTTGAGAGACTCATTGATATCATGCTTAGGAGGAATAGATCTAAGTTTTAAAGAATCAATCTCGAGAGAAATTCTATCAACGTTCCTAGCCAAATCATCAACTTTAAGCAATTTCTCTTCAAGCAAAGCATTGAAATTCTTTTGTGAATTCATAAACTCTTTAACACTACTCTCAAATTCAGAGGGCATCTTATTAAAATTTCCATAAGAGTTGTTGTAGGAATTTCCTTAATTATTAGAAGGATTACTAGGATAAGGCCTAGGATTAAAATTCCCTCTATACGCGTTGTTACCAAAACTATTCCTACCAATAAAATTCACATCCATAGATTCATTATTATTCTCAAGCAAAGTAGATAAAGGCATATTATTGGGATCAGAAGAAACACTCTTAGCAAATAAATTCCTAAGTTCATCCATCTTTTCACTCAAAACATTGATTTATTCTATAGCATGCACCTTTTTATTAGTAGATCTTTCAGTATGCCATTGAGAATAATTGACCATAATATTATCTAGGAGTTTAGTAGCATCTCCTAAAGTGATTTCCATAAAAGTGCCTCCCGTGGCCGAATCTAAAAGATTTCTAGAAGCAAAATTCAATCCAGCATAAAATTTTTGTATAATCATCCACAAGTTCAAACCATGAGTAGGACAATTACGTAGCATTAATTTCATTCTCTCCCAAGCTTGTGCAACATGTTCATGATCAAGTTGCTTGAAATTCATAATATCGTTTCTAAGAGAGATAATCTTAGCGAGAGGAAAATATTTAGAGATAAAAGCATCTTTGCACTTGTTCCAAGAATCAATACTATTTTTAGGCAAAGATGAAAACCACGCTTTAGCACGATCTCTAAGCGAAAAAGGAAATAGCTTCAATTTAACGACATCATTATCGACATCTTTTTTCTTTTGCATATCACATAAATCAACAAAGCTATTCAGATGAGTAGCAGCATCTTCACTAGGAAGGCCGGCGAATTGATCTTTCATAACAAGATTCAACAAGGCAGTATTGATTTCACAAGATTCAGTATTGGCAAGAGGAGCAATCGGAGTGCTAAGGAAATCATTATTATTGGTATTGGTGAAGTCACACAATTTGGTAGCATCTTGAGCCATCGCGCCAAACAAGCAAACTAACACACAAGCAAACAAACGGACGAGGAAAAAGGCAAAGGAAAAAGAGGAGGAGATTGGGAAAGAGAGGGCGAATAAAACGGCAAGGGTGAAGTGGGGGAGAGGAAAACGAGAGGCAAATGGCAAATAATGTAATGCGAGAGATAGGGATTGTGATGGGTACTTGGTATGTTGACTTTTGCGTAGGCCTCCCCGGCAACGGCGCCATAAATCCTTCTTGCTATGTCTTGAGCTTGCGTTGGTTTTCCCCGAAGAGGAGAGGATGATGCAACACAGTAGCATAAGTATTTCCCTCAGTTTTTGAGAACCAAGGTATCAATCCAGTAGGAGGTCACGCGCAAGTCCCTCGTACCTGCACAAAACGATAGCTACTCGCAACCAACGCGATTAGGGGTTGTCAATCCCTTCACGGTCACTTACGAGAGTGAGATCTGATAGAGATAATATTTTTGGTATTTTTGGTATAAAGATGCAAAGTAAAAAGTAAAAGCAAAGCAAGTAAATAAAGTGATGGAGATTGATATGATGAGAATAGACCCGGGGGCCATAGGTTTCACTAGTGGCTTCTCTCAAGAGCATAGATATTCTACGGTGGGTGAACAAATTACTGTTGAGCAATTGATAGAACTGAGAATAATTATGAGGTTATCTAGGTATGATCATGTATATAGGCATCACGTCCGAGACAAGTAGATCGAAACGATTCTGCATCTACTACTATTACTCCACTCATCGACCGCTATCCAGCATGCATCTAGAGTATTAAGTTAAAAGCAGAGTAACACCTTAAGCAAGATGCCATGATGTAGAGAAATAAATTCATGCAATATGATAAATACCCCATCTTGTTATCCTCGATGGCAACAATACAATACGTGCCTTGCAACCCTTTCTGTCACTGGGTAAGGACACCGCAAGATTGAACCCAAAGCTAAGCACTTCTCCCATTGCAAGAACTACCAATCTAGTTGGCCAAACCAAACGGATAATTCGAAGAGACTTGCAAAGATAACTCAATCATACATAAAAGAATTCAGAAAAGATTCAAATATTATTCATAGACAAGCTGGATCATAAACCCACAATTCATCGATCTCAACAAACACACCGCAAAAAAAAGATTACATCGAATAGATCTCCACGAGAGAGGGGGAGAACATTGTATTGAGATCCAAAAAGAGAGAAGAAGTCATCTAGCTACTAGCTATGGACCCGAAGGTCTGAAGTAAACTACTCACACTTCATCGAAGGGTCTATGGTGTTGATGTAGAAGCCCTCCGTGGTGGATGCCCTCTCCGGCGGAGCTCCGGAACAGGCCCCAAGATGGGATCTCGTGGATACAGGAAGGTACGGCGGTGGAATTAGGTTTTTGGCTCCGTATCTGATCTGTTGGGGGTACGTAGGTATATATAGGAGGAAGGAGTACGTCGGTGGAGCGTCAGGGGGCCCACGAGGTAGGGGCGCGCCCAGGGGGGCGCCCTCCACCCTCGTGACCTCCTCTGGTGCTTCTTGGAGTAGGGTCCAAGTCTCCTGGATCACGTTCAGTGAGAAGATCACGTTCCCGAAGGTTTCATTCCGTTTGGACTCCGTTTGATATTCTGTTTCTTCGAAATACTGAAATAGGCAAAAAACAACAATTCTGGGCTGGGCCTCCGGTTAATAGGTTAGTCCCAAAAATAATATAAAAGTGGAAAATAAAGCCCATTATAGTCCAAAACAATAGATAAAGTAGCATGGAGCAATCAAAAATTATAGATACGTTGGAGACGTATCACTAGCTTGTAATCCAATAAAGGAACCATTAATTACACAAGATCGTCATGAACATATACGTACAGAGAGAAGTGACCTCTCTTTCTCTGAGATTGGTCGAACAACAAGTTTTCGTATATCTATCTGATGCCTACAACATATATATAATATAACATGTCTTACAATCCCTAACATCTAAAATCTATGTCAACTTCCACATGGCATTCTCCGTCTTTATGTATGGCGTGGTCAAGAAAGAATCCCGCCGATTCCTCTTGAATTGCTCGTATACGATCATGTGGTAGGAGTTCATCTCGCATCTTCCACAACTAATTTAAAGAAGGAGGTCAATACATATATATGAATGAAACTCAACACAATTGATGGTAATAAAATAAAATTGTGAATATTATTTACGTACTTCATATTGTTCGTCTGAGTAGCCCCGCTGAGAGGTTGAGTTTTAGATGAACTCGTAAACATAGTATCCACATAAATTATTCCCGCCTTCCCGCCACAAGCATTTTATGAGAAATAGAGTTCAATCAAACTGATAATCAAGCATGATAAATGGTATTGATGAAACCATAATCAATGAGGGATGCGCGGAACTAGCTAGTACTACTTACTTTGGGGTGTGTAAATCGCATCTCCCTCTGCAGACCCGGAACCATTCTGGTGAATTTTTTCCAAACCCCGCCAGGCAAAGGAAATGATTACTTGATATCAGCAAATGAACAAAAGTTGCCGATATGGTGCGATAATGATCAATTAAACACTAGTAGAAAAAGGGCCATTTGTCCCGGTTCATAAGGGCCTTTAGTTAGTCCCGGTTGGTAATATTAAAGGAAATTTTATGATTTTTTTTAATCCTGATTTTCAGAATTTTGAAATATTTTACAATTTAACCTCTAATGACCCCTCATTACTACTCAATTTAACCTCTAATCTCTAATCACCCCTCATCATTCCAAATCATCTAACTTCCCAACTGGTCACCCATCCTCTCACTACTCCAGCCTGAGCACGCTTAACTTCCAGGTTCTATTCCCCCTCGTTTTCAAGTCTGCACTTGTTGTTTTCCTGACAATACTAAGATGTCAATCCTATTAACCCTCAGGAGTTTAGCTTGAGCATGAAGTCACATGTTTCACTGTTTGAGCTTGAAACTATTATTCTAAAAAACAGTAATTATTTAGTAACACTAATACATCTTGAATATGTAGTTTGACCATAGTTTGACCACAATTTGACATGATTTGACTAAAATTCAAAAAAAATTGAACTAATTATTTAGTAACACTAATATTTTGAATAATTATTTAGTAACACTAATACTTCTTGAATAAGTAGTTTGACCATAGTTTGACCAGATTTAACCAAAATTAAAAAAACTAAAATTTGAGCATATCTTTTTTTCCTTTCAGAATTTGAGGATTCTAAAAATTTGCAACAGGCCATAGTTGCCCGTAAATCAAAATAGTGTGTGTTTTTGTCCCTTGCATGGAGCCACTCCACCCTAGTCCTTTACTTACACATTTGCTCTTCTTTCTTGTACAATTCTAATAGCTCCTCTTTTATTTTAATTTCTCTAAGAGTCGGCCCCGGCCGAGATGACCGCCCCACAACTACTGACACGAGGACGACTATGTTTCAGCTTATTGCAAGACATACTCTGGCCTCACCTTGCAAAAAAAAAATACTCTGGCCTCACCTCTCGCGTTCCGCTAATGAACGGCCCAACAATGTACCTTCACGGGGTGGTTTTGAGAATCCTGGGTGTTTTCCTAGGATTCTGACATGAGGGTTATACATTTTTTTATGATTCACATCATTTTTGAGAATGTTTCGTGTGTTTTTCTCTAATTTGTTTCCATGCGTTCTTTGTCTCGGGTTCTTTGCTTTTTTTTCTTATCTTTTCTAATACATGCAAACTTTTTCAAATTCACTTGTACATTTTTAGTATAGAAGTTGAACCTTTTTCAAATACAACTTTTTAAATATTTTTTGAATAAATGTTAAAGATTTTCAATCGTACAATTTTTTAAAAATTACGTGAATATTTTTTTGAATCGTACAACACATTAAACAGTTTTTGAATCATACATTTTTTTAAAAATTACGTGAATATTTTTTTACCTTGTATTAACATTACTTACCCTGCAAAAAAACATTACTTAAAAATTTCACGGAAATTTTTTTGAAATCGTGAACACATTTTTAAATGGTATGTAACTTTTTTAATTAGCCGAGAATTCAAGTGCGTGATCAGTGGAGTGTCTCCTTGGTGTGGGCGTAACCATTTTATTTTAGGAGGAGAGGACTCTTTCCTTGGAGAGTAGTACTGCATATACAAATAATAATTCATTTGTTTATTATGCAAGATAGATTGGTCCTTCCACCACCAGCAATCTAGTTCAAACCTGTTGCTCATGTGGACAAACACATGTATCTAATTCACATACATGAGCATCCGGTGGAAAGAAGCAAACAACAAACGTGTAGCATGTAGTAATCCCTACTAATCGCAGCCATGATCAATAGTAATTCTGCAGTGCTAACTTGTTGTGGGAAAAAATTGATTGATTGCTGAATCTGGTCATGTCTAAATCACATTGGAAAGAGAGAGAAAGAAAGAAACTGAAACGGCCTAGAACTAGTGTCAGGACCCCGACTCGATGTCACATCGATCTAGCCGGTAACACCTCATATCACTTTGCGGCCTCACGCACGGTATCCCCACGGGTGTCGCCTTACCTTTGCCCGGGACCGTTTGCGCCTTTTGGCTCACGTATATGATAGTGTCGCTAGCATCCATATGATAAAGAGCCCGGGCTGACATGACTAGTCGTAAACCCAAAGTGGCACAGACTTACAGGGACAAGCATCCATGACCCAGCATCGAACGTGTCGGTCATCAGCGAGTGAATCCAGGCTGTAGCACTGGGCTAGCAGGACTCCGGTGAACCGGGCTGTAGCGGGCTAACAGGACTCCGGTATTCATCGCGTGACATTTCCCCGAAGGGACAGACACAGGAACGAAGAAGGACACATGCCGGCCAGCCTAAGCGTTCCGGAGCAGTAGCAAGCTACCATGGCTCGGTGGAAACACTAGGAGACATTTCCCGGTAAGAGAGGCTACTAAAGATAAACAACTAGATAGTCAGATCCCACACATACCAAGCATTTCAATAACATACACACAATATGCTCGATATGTGCAATACAACATGGCATCACAAAATGACTCTACGACTCAAGTAGTTTATTCAATAGGCTCCAAGGAGCGAGACATTACAAGCATGGGTCTCATGACCCAACAATCAGAGCATACAAGTCAAAGCACAAGCGGAAGCTATCATGTCTGAGTACAGACATCTATAAATGAAAAAGGCTGAGAAGCCTGACTATCTACCAAATCCTGCCGAGGCACAAGATCGTAGCTGAGGTAACAAGCTAAACATCGAAGACCACGCGGGAATACTAGTGAGACTGAAGTCTCTCTGCAAAAACATAAAATAGGCAAACGTGAGTACAAATGTACCCAGCAAGACTTACATCAGAACTATCTACATATGCATCATTATCAACAAAGGGGTGGTGGGGTTTAACTGCAGCAAGCCAGCTTTGACTCGGTGGCTATCCTAAACTACGACTGCAATGTAACTCTTTGAGGTGGCGCACACGAGTCCACATATTCACCATATCAATACACCACTATGGATCCGCTCCCGTCTCCCTACGAGAACGCCATCCATAGCACTCACGCTTATCTTGCGCATTTTAAAGTATCCACTTTCACTTGTCTATGAACTGATATAAGCAACCCAGAAGTCCTTTTCCGCGGACACGGCTATTCGAATAGATGATGTTAACCCTGCAGGGGTGTACTTCTTCATACATGTTTCCACCACTTAGCGTCTGCACACGATATGTGCTCGGCAGACTTCAAGCGAAAGCCGACGTGGGTGTAGACCACGACCTACCTAAACACTCAAGTCTCTAGTCCAGGTTTATCGCCTAATCGGGTTCCATCCATGAGGAGATCCGGCCGGAGTTTCGCTCACAGCCCCAAACGATGTGAACAGGGTTCCCGAGATACCAAACGGCATCCGGTACACCGTGCCACGTACCTACCGCATCACAGCCCACCCCTACGGTCAGCGCTGTCCACGGCCTCCAGTAAGCTACAAACACCAGAAACTACTTGCAACTCCTGGACAGAGGACTAGGGTGAATAAGAAGTCGAGCGGGGTCATATTTCAGGGCCCAATGTATGGTAGTAACTGAATCATGGATCACAAACACAGAACTCAGTTCCTGAGGACGGCTACAATGAGACAACCCACCATGTACTCCTACATGGCCTCTCACCGCTACCTTTACCAAATCGTGTTCACACACTTAGCTCACACACAGTAGGACATGTTCACACGCCTCTGATTCATCCCCGATGAATCAGACCTGACTCAACTCTAAGCAGTAGCAGGCATGACAAACAAACATGAATGAGTAGGCACAACAGGGCTCAAACAACTCCTACTCATGCTAGTGGGTTTCATCTAATTACTGTGGAATGACAGGTCATGTAGAGGATAAAGGGGTTCAGCTACCGCAGCAAGTAACAGATGAATCGGTGTTGTCCTAATGCATTAAAAGAGAGCAGGAGCAAGAGAGTAGGATTGTATCAGAATGAACAAGGGGGTTTTGCTTGCCTGGCACTTCTGAAGATAACATTGAGTCTTCATCAGTGTCAACGATCACATCATCGGTATCACGTCTATCGAGAGGGGACAGATACCGGCAAATACAGAAAAACACGATCAATGCAATGCACAATATGATGCATGCTATGACATGGCAATATGAATGTGTTTTGGGCTAATGCACCTAAAACCAGATTAAATGAAGTTGGTTTGAATCCAAGATTCAAATTCAAACTCCATATGTGATTAATTAAATGCCCTTTATATGATTTGTGCTAAACAGTAGTGATAAGTTGTTCTAACATGCATGAAAATGGTACAGATGGATTCCTTGAATTTTTCTGATAATTTTTCATATATAAATTATTTAATTTAGAGTTACGGTTAATTTTCTATGATTTATTGAAGTTTTAGGCATTTTCTGAAATTTCAGAATTAAATTAAATCCAGAAAGCATTACTGCGTCAGCATGACGTTGGCATGACGTCGGCAAGTCAACAGGGGCCGGCTCGGGTCAAACCTGACGTGTGGGGTCCACACGTCAGTGACACAGGGGCTAATCCCGCGTTGACCCGGGCTGGTTAGCTTTGACTAAGCCCTGGGGCCCACTTGTCAGCGTCAGTAGGTGGGGGGGTTAGTGACTAATTAACTAAGCCACGTCAGCCTGCCGGAGTTCTGGCCGGCGGCGACCATTAGCGCGGCGGCGAGAGTGGTTTTGGCCACTCCGGCGACCAAATGGACCGCGGAGGGCATCTAGGAGGAGCTGGGGACGAGCCGAAGCTCCTGGTGGAGTCAGTTGCGCTCGGGGCGGCCGGAATCGGTGCCGACGGCGAGCGAGGCGGCGGCCGGAGCTCGGGTGTGCTCGGGTTCGGCGTTACACGGCACGGCGAGGTCAGCTGAGGGTCTCTACGGATTACTGGGGTCGTCAGGAGCACTCGAAGGCAACGAGCGCAGGTGGAGGACCCCGGGAGCACGAGGCTCACCGGCCATGGCGGACGGCGGCTTCGGGTGCTTGTGGGGCGGCGGCTACAGGGTGCGCGAGAGAGAGAGAGGTGAGGGGAAACGACGGCAAGCTCACAGGGATGCAGCAGGGTGGCTCAGTGGGCTCGGAGACGCACCGGAGCCGACGAATTTGACGAAGATGGCCGGCGGGTCCGAGGTAGAAGACGACGGCGATGGCGGCGATGCAGGGCTTCCGGAGGGCTGTGGAACGGTGGGGAGGAAGAGGGGTCGAGGCGGAGCTCCTGGGTGCATCGGCGAGGCTAGGGGTGGCCGGTGGCCATGGGTACGGCGACGATGACGGCGAGCTCCGCTCGGTGGTGTGCGCGGGAGGGAAGCAGAGGAGGGAACGGGGTCCAGGGGAAGAGAGGGGAGGTGCAGGGGGCGAGGGGGAGTGCGTGGCGCCCTCGGGTGCCTCCAGCGGCGAGCGGGTAAGCAGGAGGTGGCCGGAGCGTGCGCGCGCGCGTCGGGCACACGCCCTCCTGCCTACTGGCAGGAGGTTGAAGACGGTGGCGACCGGGGTGGGCTGGGCCGCACAGTGCTGGACCAGCACAGGAGCTGGGCCGGCTCTGGTGGGCTGCACGGGTGAGGCCGGGTAGACTTCACTCCTTTTATTTTTTTCTCTCTGTTTTGTTTTAACTCTGTTTTCTATTTTGCAGGTTTGTTTTGAATTTGGTTTTGAAACCAATTCAATTTATTTTGCTTCTGACAATATTTTTAGGAGCTAAGAGAATTAAAACAATGCTCCACAAAATATTTCAGAATTATTGGACCTATATTTATTTAATAGTAGATATAAATCCAATTCAAATAATTATTGATTTAATTCAAATGCCCAAATTAAATGTTTCTGAGACACCAAAAATATTGGTTTGGATTTTACCTCTTGCCAATATTTCCAGAGGATATCAGGAACATTTTCTTGGACACATTTGAGAAGATTTAATTGTTGGTTATTTTTAGAGGTTTCTGAGGCTTTTGAAAATTCCTCAATTCAAATTTCATTTGAATTTAAACATGATGCAGCAAGAGGTCTAGCCTAGTGCATTACCAGAAGCTAGGGATGTGACAACTCACCCCCACTAAACAAGAATCTCGTCTCGAGATTCAAGCGTAGGGTAAGGTGAAAGGTAAACGCAACTAGTATAATCTTCACGATCCAGGTTGCACTTCATAGAAATGTTGATTCGATCACCATTATTGTCTTGATGTCTTGCTCTGAGAAATCCTGCCAACATGACATGGAGGGAAGAAGGATACTCTAGAAGGGTCGATCTTCTCGAAGATCGAACAACTCACGGAATGAGACATAGGACCATCTCTCGGGTTGAGACACGAGATACACATCAAGAGGGGTGGAAAGAAACGGATGACGAAGGTTCACTAGGTAGACAACAATTTCGCGCTTAAAAAGGTGGTAATCGATTGTCAACGTAGCGAGGAGTTGAGTTGCCATGAAACCACAACGGGACACCTTTGGAACCGTGACTCGTAGATATCTCCCCTTAAGTGGCAAAAAGAATTACCTTTGGATTCAAAGATCATTGAAACTCTTTAAACCAGCCTAAGACAATTCTCGAGCGATCGTTTGGAGGGGGTCAATAGAATGGCATACTCGGACTTGGATGATGTGGATTACCTTGTTGAAGACAACGCAATGGATGAATTTTCTTATCACCGGAAATGGAAGAGACCCATGGTAGAATGGCACATTGGCGGTGCAAGCTGGGAACAAAATGCAAACGATGGGAATGATTCTGGTAACTAGGGAAGAACCCAACAATAGAGAGTGGATTCACTGTTTGAAAAGGTCATAGCATTGCCGAGGAAACCGAGAGGAATCCCAGTTAGAGCCGATGATAACACGTAACGCTTGTGCGTGCTCTCAAGAACTTGAGCATTTCCATAATCATCAAGATTTTACCAACATCCGTGTCAAGGGTCCGGTAACACAACTTACTACCATGATGAATGGTGATGGAGGATGCAGATGCAAAGGAGGATAACACTTTCTCAGATTTCACCTTAGCGAGCCAAGGAACAAAATCTGGACGATCGACCGAGAGACATTTAGCACTCCGCTTCTAATGTTCTCCTTGATGTGCTAGTGTAACCCATTCATAGATATGGTTTGATATCTAGAACATCAAGTAAAAAGATCGGACTTCGGAACACAGAAATCCATAGGGGTAACTAGGAAGTAAATCCTACGAAATCCCTATGGGGAGGTGGGGGGGTGGCCAACTTCATCAATCAAGATATTATAATAACAGGTCTTCCGGCTGGGTGTGTTGGTCACGACATCCACTTTACCGGTTATTGCGTGACCAATATTATAATTCTTGGGAAATATTCCAACCATCATATCTGCCTGAGATTCAGATCTGGTTGGTGTCAGGATATTCCAGACTCATCGAGTCTAGGAAGAAAAATGAAAGTTTGCAACACAAATCGACGAGATAACGTTGCGGGATTCTCGGGAGATGAACTACGATAGCAAGCTCCAAAACATGAGCTGGTTCTGCTACAAACATGTGAACACGTTGTCCCAGACAAGCATGCCCACATGGTAGTCTTACAATAAAACACTACCGAGTTCTGGTTGGGAACCATCAGCGAGGATATCGAAGTTCTTTCATAAGTCCGGATTAGCTCTTATAAAGAAACTCCTTCTCCTTGAACAAATCAATCAGTGGCTTGGTGTGCTAGGGATACATATAGATTGAAGGTTGCAAGTCTTCAAGCCACAGCATTCTTCGCACGTGTGCATGACTGATTTGGAATGATTCCAAAGAAAGCAACATTGACTTTCTCGAGTCCACGGAGGCAACTTGCATCAAATGCACATGAACTAGAGGAAGTCACTTCTTACATCCGAACATATGCTTCATGAGCTAGCATGAACAAGTGCTTTCAAAAGTTTCCAACACTAGCTTAATGTTCAACAAAATCATGGAGGAGATAAGGATGTTGTCGATGGGCTCAACAACAATTCATCTAGGTTTCCTTTTAAAAGGAATTCCATAGTTAAGTGAACACGGTGATAGCATTGGTCAGACCAAAGATGTAATGGTGCATGCTCGGGGGATCAACCACGAATAAGACAACATTACGAGCATCGTTGGTACTGATTTGATTTGACGATAGCCCACACTCAAATCAAAGGATTGATAAGACAATAGGTCCAGCAACTGATCACAAGGACCAATCGATGAAGATATCATCTTTCGTCAACACATACTACACAAGAATACCCCTTTGGAACGAACTAAGTCAGGCAAGCTTTTACCTTCCAACTCTCCAAGTTGTTGTCTAGCTTAACCAACTAGCTCAGGGATATCCAACACAGATTCTTGGAGAAGGGTGGTTCACAAGAAACCAACTTGATCACGAGCTCAACACAGCGGTCAGGTGACAACCTGGTAATACTTCTGAGAAGATATTCAGAAAATCACGAACCACCGGTATGTTACTAAGCTCGAGAACAATCTCGCTTTTCAGGGCAAGACGATATGATCAATAGAGCAAAGATTTGAAATGATCCTAACTCATCGATCGAGGAGTGAACCAGGAGAATGGACTAGGTAGCACGATCAATCTTAGAATGATGATTCAATAACCAACACACTAAGAATGAAATTATTGTCCTTTAACTACCCAGCAACAAGGTTGCTAGGAGTATTGATTTCACACGCCATGATTCATTTGTCGGCATTCCGGTTACAATAACACA